>NC_028640.1:21415387-21536930 GCF_001406875.1 Solanum pennellii
TATATATATATATATATATATATATATGAACATGATACCTAATGAAATAGATGTGTCAGAACGTGACACGCAGTACAGTCAACAACTACAACCATATTCATACCCATAATGAACAGTTCATATAGTCACAAAGCTAGGTAACAGGTTCATGGCGTTTAATTATTAATATTTAGCCGTTACATTAGGTTCGATTCATGTTTATCTATTCCCATTCATGTACACATACAATATGGCCAATAACAAGCATATGTCACACAAAACTAGTGATCAAACCATCATTTAAACCTAGTTCACTGGAAAAGGCTTTTCCTTATGGTAGACATCATCTTTAGAAACTAGGGTACATGTACAATCACCCCTTTTTTCATGCCTTAAGGCATAAACATGAATTCTGTAGTCAATTAACTTAATATTACATAGTGAAAACAAATTTATGACAATTTAATAGAGTAAAAACCTATCCTACCTTGGCGCCAAGCAACTGCATAGGAATTGTACCTCCAAGACTAGCTTCCAGACAACAAGACGGTGGATTTTGTCTAGGAATCTATGAATTGTTATCGACCTTACGCTAGATATATATTTCTCCTTCCTTCCAAAGCCTAGAGCAACCTTTTGAGCGTTTCTAGGGTGATGCTAGCCTCTTTTTGACACCTAGGGAAAAAGAGAAAATAATACCTTGCATGATTAAGTTCTTCCTTCCGTTTACCCGCTCGGGCATTCCCATCCTGCTGGAGCGCCACCGTCGTAGCACATCACCCCACTATGGCGGGACAGTGGGTCCAAGATGATTAAAATATTTTGCCGTTCTTAATTAATGACGGTTCGAATCCTTACAGTTGGTTGTATAAAAAAATAGAAATCTCTATTTTTGAAGATTAAAAAAGAGGGTAGGGTTGGAGATGCGTTAACACATGGAAATAATTTACATATTTTTTAAAGACTCTTATTTAATTCACTTACAATTTTGATTTATTGAATAGTGCATGTATACTATAAACTATTAAAAGAAACTCTATATCTAGCTAAAGTATTTGATCAACAAACTCTCTTCCTACATATTGGACAAGTAGAACATATTGTATGTTGTCAAATAAGATTACTATACAACTTATTTTAATTGCATATACATGCGTGTAGACTATTTTTATTTCTCAAATTTGATTATATTTTTAGTGTCCTAATAAAATGAATGGAAAAGGTAACCAACGAATCATTTCAATGGTAAGATCATTCATATAACCCAAATTATATTTTGAGAGATTTGGAGAGTTTATGCTTCCTGCAATTTTCGAGAGGGTAACACATTCAAATATTTTAATACCAAATCTAAGATACCTTAAAACCTACATGTTTATGCACTTTCTTTTTGTCGATGAATATGTTCAATAGAGAGAGCTATGATATATGGCTTGTAGTCCAAACTCTACTATAATATGTATTTGAGTGATCGAGAGCAAACCAAAGGATGGAAAATTAATGTTCAATAATGTTTTTATTTTCATTAAGGGTATGAGAAGGGTCACTATTGGGAGGCATAATGCGAAATGAAGGAGATAAATTCAAGCCTTTGCGATAGTATAAATACCGTTTCTGAGTTAAACATGTCAATGGAGCGACTATCTTTGAGAAACCCTCTATAAACTTTCAATAATATCAAAGTAGTCCAAGAAATTGCTTATTTATTTAAGAGTAGGCGGAGTCCAATAGAAAATGATATGCTTCTATCTTTGGAGGTCAACATTGATTCCATCTCGTGACACGACATGTCCTAAAAGAAAATTATTCTCAACCACAACTCACATTTTGAGAAGTTTAAATAATATGTTTGTACTCAAAGTGTATAATACAACTCTCAAATAGTGTTCATGTTTGGCCTCACCCATGAATATATCATAATATCATCGATGAACAGAGTAAAAAATGGCTTAAGTATGCTTGAATATTCTGTTCATGAGGTCAATTAAATGGTACGTGCATTAATTAGTCCAAAAGGAATCAAAATTGAAGTGTCTATATCTAGTTCGAAAGGTTGTCTTGGAGATACCTTCATCCTTAGCTCTCAGCTGATGATAACCTGATGTCAAGTCAATTTTGGAAAAGATATTCGAACCATGTAGCTGATTGAATAGATCATTAATACGGTCCAATGGGTATTTATCTTGATTATTTCCTTATTCAACAACATTTATTCAATACACATTCTGATCGAGTCATATTTCTTTTTCATAAATAACAGTGGTGTACCATAAGGTGATAAAATAGGCCCGATGAAACCCTTAAAAGGTATCTTTTTGAATTGAACCTTTAATTTTCTAAACTCGACTAGGGACATATAATATGGAGTAATATAGATGGGTTGAGTCTGCTAAACTAAATAAAAGCTTAGGTAAATATCTCTCATCGGAGTTAACCCAAATTATGTCCTTTGGTAACACATCACACTATCAATAGTAACATCGTCTTATATAGCATAATGAATAGTAGCAATAAAAACCAAGCACCCATGACTTATAATTCAATGTGTCTATACATAAGTTATTATCATTCACTGAGTTAGAGGAGTCATGCCTTTCCATACTAAAGATTGTCTCTAGGAAAATTGAAACTTACAAGCTTGGCATAACAATCAACCAAAGCATAATATAATGCTAACCTATCCATGCCTATAATCACATAAAAGTGAAACATCAACAACTCTATTGTTATTATCTGAGCCTATTCCTTGGGTGTGGCCGGCATTCGAGATATATTATTTCTCCAAGGTGAACCCTCATCCTGTATGACATAAGAGAAAGACTAACTCAAGCATACAAAAACATAAAACTTGTCACAACTGAAGCACACCCTAGAAGATATGGCACTCTTGGATTGCAACATGGCGTACATGACCTCTCGGAGGTCTTGTACAAGTCCTTCGACATCATTCATTGCATACATGTATGAAAAATATTGCCGGATTAAAACGTTTCAAAGAATAATATTCCAAAACATATTTCATATAAAACTATAGAAAATACTAAGTCTCAACATATGCTAATCTTAGACTCAAGAATATTTGGGGCACGACCCGTACAATCGAATATAGAAACTTAGTCTATTACAATACTTCTAACGAAAGAAATATACAGATAGTTATGTCCACAAATTAGGTTAGGACTTACCCCAACTATGCTTGGAAGAGTCCTAGATTTAAAGCTTTACTTCAAGATGCGTCTCACCTACTAGCCACGCCTTTAGAAATAGACAAAATGTATGAAATTAGTACAATGCATGTTCTAAGTATGACATAATGCATAAAATCATCAGAAACAGACAATACTCTTTTAACGTAATTTTTTTTATCATAATATAGAGTAACACATATCACACAAACTTCACATCTAACTCACATATCACAAGATAGCATAAAGAACACATAAAAACATATAAACATGTGACCCCCCTACCAATGGTGATCCTAAGGTTCATTTGAGTGAGTTATGAAGGGATCACCCATACAATCCCTTCATACACACCAAACGTATCCTTTAGACTACCTAAGATAAGATTATTCCCATTTCATTAATCAAACACACTACCTATAATTACTCTAAGACTTACCTAAGTAAGACAAGAAGAGAACGTCCATACACCCTCTCCAAGCCTACCTAAGCAATCTTCCAAGCTACTCTAGATACTTGCCTTTCCATTAACAAACCTTCACTTAAGTCATTATGTACATTAAACCATTTAAGATACAATCAACTTTTAATGGTATTCACATAATGGTCTTGGAGAAGACCTAAGGACTCACATATTAACATCTTCAAAGCCTAATAGTGCAATGTCTACATAACTTCCCATTCCAATACCTAAACTTCATAGAACTCATCCAACACTAGCATGTATCCCATATGATGAGAATAGCCAATAAACAACATAGACCATGGTAGCTAAGCATGGAATCCGGAGTCAAGCCTACTCCGATAAAGTGTATTCTATTTACCAATGGTAGAACTAGGACACAACCTATGTAAGCACATGGTTAAGGAATATGAAGGGTTTCTTTGTACTATAGCCTCCTCATACAGCTAGAGCTACTCCCCAAACCATTCTCACTCGGTTCTAGCCTCTGTTCTCATAGAATAATTGAATAAGGGAGCATATGAAGAGGTTACATATCTTGTTCACAACCAAATCACATTACACCTTACCAAAGAGGTCCCCTAGGGTTGCCTTTCAATGGTTAATAGGATAGGTCAACGACTTTGCTAAGGATGATTTCATGTCATTACAACCAATCAACCCTAAGTCCACCATTCACACGAAAATATACAATTATGACTTTCAAATTCAAGGATATCATAACCTTTTTTCTAAAAGGTTCCACATAAATGACCTTTTTTGCTATATTCAAGATCATATTCCATTCATACATATAAATTCATGGCAAAAGTTATTTAACCTACTAAGTCAAGGATTCATATTCAAATTCTTTATGTGTCAAGTATGGGACACGTCTATAAAAACAAGCCACACTTCTTTATCATCTTCTCACATGTACAATATCATTCATGCAGCATATAGGGTCAACTAAGTATACTTGCAAGTCACCCTACACACTTCTATAAAATCATAAATATACACTATCACAAGTCTCAGATAAGTCATTTAGAAGCATCATACTTCAATATCAAGTAATTTACATAAGGACTTTAGCATATCCTGCTAGAGACACATATCATCAACTAAGAGATCTCATGTTTGGACTTCACATAACACAAAAGTCATCAAGACCTTCACATTACTCACATAATCAAGGTATAACATAATAATATCATAATTCATAAAGTAACGCCGACGAGGCCACATTGTATTGCCGTTGAGGCCACATTATTAACAAGTACAACGCATAAGCACCTCCACCATAAGTGCACCATACCAATTATCATCATAGCTTAAGACCTATACTACACAATATAGAGAGAGTTAGCGCAGCAAACCACCAATCCAATCTCACAACTTTGATCCCTAGCCAAATCAATCAACACAATACTCAAAGGCCCTTACCAAAGGCCATCATCACCAATTGAATCCAATAATCATAATGAACAATAAATCCAAAGTATTTCAATATGTATTTATCATTTAGGAAATCCTACACATGATTCTAACATAATTTTTTTCATAATTCAATCGCCCAAAGTAAACTACACAATAATATAATAGTATAGAGACATGATCAATTCACCCATAACATAGTAAAAAAATATGGAATTCATTATTTACATGGATTCATAAGATTTTTAGGTTAAAATCATCAAAATAACATCAATTCAATCATAATAGAATGATTCCAAATGTTTTATGCAAGAACCCATGGCTAGATCACAGGTTAGAAGTTCATCTTTTGAGAAATCTTTGGAAAACCATTTTGAAGTTTGGCTCCTTGAAGAAAAGATATTCAAGGATGATAACCATTCCATAATTGATTATAGAGCGCGAAAATTGAGAAGAATTTATGGAGAAATCAACCTTCAAGATCCAATCTCCCTTCAAGCTTCAATGGTGTTCTAGAGAATTCTTTAGGCGTCTTGGGGTTTTTGATTTTGAATAATGACTTGAATAGGTGTTATAGACTTACAAACCTATTTAAAATGCCTAAAATAACCTTCATATACCGTCCAAATAATTTTAGGAAGGCGAGGTGTAAAACCCAAAATGTCCTTGCTTGGCCTAGACACCTGCAAGAATTTGCAGGTGCCATTGACGGTTGCTCACCTACGCCCCGTAGAGCCACCAACGGACTCTGTTGGTTTGTTGTTTGGGTCATAGACTGGCCAAATGGAAGAACAAGATCCCCAGCCTAAGTGTCCTATTCCCTCCACCTGCGGGGCGTCGAGCAGCCTAATGGGGGTTGATTGCCTTCTGTAGGTGGGGCTGGTTTTGACAACTTTTTGCTAGGAGTTGGGTCCTCCTCAACGACCCCTTGGTTGGTCCTCGTGGAGTTTTTCCCCAAATGTTTCCAACAAAAAAGTAGTTGTAAAAATGTTAAGGACCTCTCACATCAATTTCATCCAAAAAGAACACGTAAAACTTGATGAAATACACTAAGACACGCAAGCACGTTTGAAGGCAAACCTTTCGAACGTCATGGACGTTTGACCTCCAAACTTCACCAAACCTTAGAAAATTCCTTAGAACACCATTATAAACAATTTTATGACTTTAGAAACTCACTAAAAAAGTATTAGTCTCTATTCCACCCAAGTCATATTAGAGGTGTTACATTCCCCCCAACTTGGACAACATTCGTCCTCAAATGACAGTTGCGTTGTTTTAGAAACTTTCAAGACAAGAAACTCAAGACTAGCAGCACATAAAAATGCCACATCATAAACCATACACATTTTAGGAGGAACACCAATTTCACATACTGAAGAGACTCAAACAAAACAAGAAGATACAATCTAAGCTATGACTCATCATGCAATAAGACTAACATTCTTCATTCCAAATAGGAGGAACTCCTTCTTCACATATTATCATGCTTATACACACAAATTCTAAACACACTACAATCATTTTCAACAAATTAACAATTTAGCCAAATTTCCAAAAACTTCACAGTGAACTCCCTAAACAGTACAATGAAATATGCTAAAATTTTCAAAAATGCAACTGTAATGAAACTGATGATGGAAGCATGACAATATTAGAGATAAAACCATATAAACTCATTTTAAAACCTAAATATAACTTCATAAAATGCAAAATGCAAGGAATCAATGAAATTCAATTTCAACAAGACTCCTAAACAACATGCAACATGTTACTATGATATCTAACTCTCAAGCCTTAGTAGAATACAAGAGAAGAGACAAAAATCACACTCCACTGCTCAACCATACTCCCCCACTTAGAAGGTTATCATTAAAGTTAAAAGAGAGTACAAGGACTTACCATCATCATCATCATCCGACTTTGTTCCTTTTGCTCGGAGAGCATATAAGCGATTCCTCTTTGGAGCACCACCATCCGGAGAATTAGGAGTATCTTTCTTAGCTTCACTCCCTCTAGCTGCACATTAGGACAATCCCTCACTTTATGACCATCCTCACGACAACCCAAGCAATTTTCAATACCAGCTAGACACTTCCCAAAGTGCTTCTTCCCACAAGTAACACAAATAGTCTTACCACCTTGAGAATTGCTACCACCTTCACCCTTGACCTTAGGAGCACTAGGTTCATCATGGTTTGGAGCCCTCTTCGGAAACGAAGATTGGTTTTGCTCATTGGATCCACTCCTCTTCAAATTCCTTTAGATACTACTATGTTTGACTCTTCAATTGATTGAACATACACCATAAGCCTAGAAAAGTGTATATCATTGTGGAGCATGTTCATATGGAACTCTTCATTCATAAAGTCGTCAACACCGGTCACAAACCTAATCATCTCATCCCTAGGGTTAGACACCAAGGATGGAGCATACCTAGACAACATGGTAAACTTCAAGGAATACTCCTCATTATTTTGCTTAAGGTTAATAAACTCTTCAACTTTCACCTCCCTCCTCTCACGGGGAAAGTAATTTTCTAAGAAAGCCTCCTAAACTCTTCCCACTTTATAGGGACGACTCAACCAGCCTATTATCATTCCATTAGTGTACCATACTTGAGAAACATCTCTCAATTGGTACGAAGCTAACTCCACCTTCTCCCTAGAAGTCATCCCCCTGGCACTTAACACCTTATACACACCATCACAAAACTCTTGGGGATCCTCTCTTACCATAGAGCCAAGAAAAATAGGAGGATTCATCCTCACGAAGTCTCTCAATCTAGAGGTCATGGCACTCTTCAAAGCATTCACCCTAGTCCCAATATCTCTAGTCACATGAGTGGTCACAACTTGGGCTAGGGCAAATAAAGCCTCTTTAATCTCCCCATTAATCATGTTTGGGGGAACCAATAGACATCATTACCTTCACCTTCAATAGGGACTTGATCACCTTAGGAGGCACTTGAGCATCTTGAAGGACTTGAACACCTTGTGGAGCAAGTTTACCTTGAGGAGCTTCCTCTTTCACTCCTACCTCCGACCTTCTTATGGCAATTCTTCTCGTATTCATCTTCCCATATTCACAAGAGAAGAGATTAAGAATAACACTTATAACCTCAACTATGTTGGCACGACACAAGAGTATAATTGAAGGTAAACTCTATCGTCCTATAGCTTCTCGTTCATGGATGTATCGTGACTCACACAAATGAATAAGACTCTACTAGATGTGGCTTTTTGCGATTTATAGATTTCTAAATCCTACCTCATAAACTATGCTCTAGTACCAAGTTTTGTCACACCCCGTGAGCACACCCTACAATATATGATACACTCGGATTGCAACATGGCGTAGTTGATATCTCAGAGAATACTTGGGACATGGCTGATATAATCGAAATATAAAAACATAGTCTATTACAATACTATTAATGAATGAAATCTAAAGATAGTTATGTCCTCGAATCAAGTGAGGACATAACCCAACTTTTCTTAAAAGATTCCTACATACCTTTGCTTCAAGATGCCTCTCACCAGCTAGCCAGACCTTTAGAAATAGATAAAATGTATGGATTAGCATAATGCATGTATTAAGCATGACATAATGCATAAAATCATGAGAAACCGACATTTGTATCAAAATACGTTCTTTTACACCATATTACACCAACTTCACATATAACAAACATATCACAAGATATTATCAAGAACACATCACAACACATAAACATGATACACTCCTATCAAAGGTGACTCTAAGGTTCACTTAAGTGAGTCATGAAGGGACCGTCATACAATCCCTTCATACACACCAAAGGGATACTTTAGACTACCTAAGATAATATTATTTCCATTTAATTAATCAAACTCACAACCTAGAATTACTCTAAGACTCATCTAAGTAAGACAAGAAGATAACACCTATACACCCTCTCCAAGCCAAGCTAAGAAATCCTAAAACTACTCTAGATATTTGCCTTTTATTAACAAACCTTCACTTAAATCGTTCATTAAGCCATATAAGATATATTCAACATTTAAGGACATTCACATGATGGTCTTGGAGTCGACCTAGTGACTCACATATTAACTTCTTCAAAGCCTAATTGTGCAATGTCTAGATAGTTTCCCATTCCAATACCTAAACTTCATAGAACTCATCCAAAACTAGCATGTATCCCATATGACGAGAATAAACAATAACAAAATAGACCATGGTAACTAAGCATGGAATCCGGAGTCAAGCCTACTCCGAGAAAGTGTGTTCTATTTACCAATGGTAGAGTAGAACTAGGACACAACCCATGTAAGCACATGGTTAAGATATATGAAGGGTTTCTTTGTACTCAAACGTCCTCATACAGCTAGAGCTACTCCCCAAATTGTACTCACTCGGTGCTAGCCTTTTTTCTCATAGAATAATTCAATAAAGGAGCATATGAAGAGGTTACATATCTTGTTCACAACCAAATCACATTACACCTTACCAAAAAGGTCCCCTAGGGTTGCCTTTCAATGGTTAATAGGATAGGTCAACAACTTTCCTAAGGATTATTTCATGTCATTACAACCAATCAACCCTAAGTCCACCATTCACACGAAAAGTATACAATTATGACTTTCAACTTCAAGGATATCATAACTTTTTTTCTAAAAGGTTCCACATAAATGACCTTTTTTGCTATATTCAAGATCATATTCCATTCAACATATACATTCATGACAAATAATATTCAACCTACTAAGTTAAGGATTCATATTCACTTTCTTCATGAATCAAGTATGGGACACAAGTCTACTAAAACAAGACACACTTCTTTATCATCTTATCACATGTACAATAACATTCATGTAGTTTAATATGAATTCATCAATTTTGGACAGCCTACACATGATTCCAACATAATTTTTTTTAATTCAATAGCCCAAAGTATACTACAGAAGAATTCAATAGTATAGAGACATGATCAATTCACCCATAACATAGTCAAAATATGGAATTCATGATTTACATGGGTTCATAGTAATTTTAGGTTAAAATAATCAAGCTAACATCAATTCAATCATAACACAATGATTCTAAAAACTTTTTATGCAAGAACCCATGGCTAGATCATAAATTAGAACTTCATCTTTGGAGAAACCTTTGGAAAACTATTTTGAAGTTTGGATCCTTGAAGAAAAGAGATTAAAGGATGAAAACCATACCTTAATTGATGCTAGACCATGAAAATTGAGAATAATTGATGGAGAAATCAGCCTGCAAGCTCCAATCTCCATTCAAGCTTCAATGGTGTTCTAGAGAGTTCTTTGAGGGTCTTGGGGTTTTTTATTTTGAATAATTACTTGAATAGGGTTTCTACACTTATAAAGATATTAGAAATACCTAAAATAACCTCAATAAAACGTCCAAATGATTTTAGGAATGCTAGGTGAAAACCCCAAAATGTCATTGCTTGGCTGAGACACCTGCATTAAATTGCAGGTGCCATCAACGGTTGCTCACCTACGTCCGTAGACCCACCAATGGAGTGTACTATTGGTCTATGGTTTGGGTCAGAGACTTTACAAAGGGTTGAACAAGATCCCCAGCCTAAGTATAAACCTATGCCCTCCACCTACGGGGTGTCGACCAGTCTACTGGGTGTCAATTGCCTTTCGTAGGTGGGGTCGTTTTGACAGCTTCTAGCTAGGAGTTGGGTCCTCCTCAAGGACCCTTTGGTTGGTCCTCTGGAGTTTTTCCCGGATGTTTCCAACACAAACATAGTCTTACACATGTTAAGGACCTCTCACATCAATTTCATCCAAAACGAACACGTAAAACTTGACGAAACACACTAAGACACACAAAATACATTTCAAAAAAAACCTTTCAAACGTCATGGACGTTTGACCTCAAAACTTCATCAAACCCTATAAAATGACTTATAAAACCATTATAAACCATTTTAGGACTTGAGAACCTCATGACACAAGTATTAGGCTCTAGTTCCACCTAAGTCGTTTTAAAGGTGTTACAAATATGAAACAAATATTTACAACATCTCACTTAATCTCAAAACTCTCAAATCTATAAATTATAAAATATAAATTTTAAGTATAACATCTTAAGATAATAGACTCACCAAAAATGTCTATCTATGAAGCATCTACAGTATAAACATAGATATTGGAGCAAGACCCACAATATCTCAAAATCTTAATACTAACAAATCATAAAAGTTGAGTTCTCTGAAAGCAATGAGGTCTTACAAAAAGTAGACGAGGGGATGATGTGATGCCAACTATATTCGTGGTTAAAATCTTAAGAAAAGATGCAGGTTGAATGAGATAAAGACATTGAATATATCAATATTCAGTATCGCTGATTGACTGAAAGCAAGTAACTAAATCAATAGATGAATATGAAATGAAAACAATTTAAGCTTTAAAATAATATATTCAATAAAAGCAATATGAAAATAATATAATTTACTATGTGTGGAGTTTTATAACCGACAACCAATACAATGAGACTAGAAAAGATTCAATGTTTCACCCACATTACAAGGGAAACTCCATATATTGTTAGGGTATTGAATTCTTTTGTAATAATTGATCAATCTAATATGATATCCAAGAGATAGTGTGGTGTCATATGACTAATTGGTTCGATCCTCTCCTATGCTAGGTACATATTTTTTTTGGAACTTCACTTAAAAATAGACTCTTACCCAATTCAGTGCTTGATAATACTCCAAAAATATTCAATATCGATTATGCTCAATCACCCGTTACAAAGAAAAGAACTATTACTTTACTTCAGTTTTCACTCTGTTTTACTAGAGTACTTTTTCTAACCTCAATTATACTCTTTGTCCTTTTGAAGTGTCAAAGTTTCCTTATCAATTAAGTTTTAATGTAAGATTCTCTTTGGGTTAACTTTAAATTACCATAAATGTTAGAAGATAAAGATTTACGTGGCACATAAACTAGAAAATATAGATATTTGAATCTTCATTCCAATTCCATGAATTTTGCAACAATCTGACTTTTGAGTAAGCAATTTTTACCAGTTTAGTAACCTAACAAAATATAGTGACGAATTAGCTGACGGGAAAGCATTAAAAAGGATCATTTTTGTATTTTTACCTCTAAGAATTCCTTAACAAATTTCTTTGCCAAAAAATACCCAAAAAAATTCACATTTTCATCTCTTAATTCATCATTCTCTTTTATCATACCCTAAGTAAAAACCATATGAAAAAAAAGACTCCATTAATTAATTTTTCAATATTTTGTAGTATTCTTCTTAAAAGTAAGTCTTTATCGATGAATATCATTATTTTCAACTGAAATTCCTCTATACAGTTATTAATCTCTAATGAAAATCATAAATCTTGGCCATAGTGATATCAAAAAAGTAATTCAACAATCTAAAGAAAGGTTTTCTCTGTTGTTTACCTTAAAGCTAGGGTTTTAATACTTTTTGTCAAGTTCTTCTTAATGATTCTTCAAGATCCATTGATCTTGCAGGTATGTAAGGCTATATTATTTTTTGAACTTGTTCGTTCTCGCGCCTTACATCTACTTTAAAATAGGTAAATGAATAATCTAGAATTATATCCCTAGATTTGAGTATTATTTAGATAAGTGATTTTATGTTCTCAAGTTCTTGTTTATTTTTGAAATTATATTCCTTATTATTGAATTTTTATATGTTATGAATTAAGATTCTTGAGTTGACTTATTCATGTCTATATTTCATATGAATTGAGTATTTTTATACGAGTTGTATCAGTGAGTTCTAAGTACCGAGTTCCCATATTGCTATTAAGATACATGAGTTGAGTAGTTTATGTCCATAATTTCGGCTTAACCCTATGAATTGAGTTATAAATCTTGGGAAGATTTTTAAAGCCAACACTTGAGTTATAAATTAAGTTTTTGAGGAAATAAAGGCGATTTTTGAGAAAATATTTCTAAACCATGATTCGTATCAAAATCGAGTACGCCGTCAATATTTAAGTAGAATGGTATCTAGTTATGCATTAAATTTTTTTTATAAATTATGACTTCTCGAGTAAATAATGATGATACCATAATATGGTTTTTTATTTAGTTTTTTCAGAACGAATTTCTAAAATATGATTATTATGGAAATCAAGTGTGCAGTCAATGCTTAAGTAGTACATTATCTAGTTATGCCATCAATGTTTATGTAGTATAACTTCCCGAGTCAACAATAATCATGTAAAATTATGACTTTGATATATTTTGCGAAAGAGTTTTGAAGTATGGACTGAGTACGAATATAAGAGAACTAAGTATACCCAAAGGTATCAATTTTACATTGATATTAGAGAAACATTGTTTTCTAAATGAGTTATAAATTCAAAATATGTTTCAACAGAAGTTACTTATTTTAACAGGTTAGTTTGAGAATTTATGTCAAACCATATTTAAACATATGAGCATTAATATATATTATTGGGATTAGGATTGAGAATTGATATGAGGATGAGTTTAGATAACTCAACATCTTCATAAACCATCCATGCCAACATGAGTTAGGGGTCATACTTTTTAGATGATTCGTTATTGCATTTTAAGTATAGATTAGTGGATCCACTAAGTTGAAGTGTTCTATAATATGACAAGGTATAAGATAGTTCAGGCAGCATGGGAGAGACGATGTATCACGGCATAGATCATAGTAATGGTGGTCGTTTAGAGAATCCCTCAAAAGAGTTAAAATGTATTATTATATATCACTTATTATGTTGAGTTCAAAGATAAAAATGTATTTTGTAAGGCTTTAAATGATTTGAACTTTTTATTTTTTTACATTAGCTTGAGTAACTTGTTATCTGTTATAGTCCTTTCTTTGAGTTATTTTTTATTTAGATATATTGCATACACGTACATTCAATGTACGGATGTCATTCGACCTTTATCTTTAAATGATGTAGATACAAGTTCTTAGTATCCTCAATAAGATTTAATTGAGATCACTTCATCCACTGGTCTGCTTATGAGTGAAACATCCTTGCTTTTGGAGTAGTCCAATTGTTTTGAGTTGTTACTAGCAGTTCTTTTGAGGATTTTTAGGTCTTTTCCCAAAAGTCATCTTTTACAGTAGAGGCTTCATAAATACATAATTTTTGAGAGTATTTGAGTTTTAGATGTTTTATTTGATACTTATCTTTCATAATGAGTATATTTAGTTCAGTTTTGTGATTAAGTAAACTGTTTTTAAATGTTCCTTTCAATTCAACGCTTATGTTTGCTTAAGTTAGTCTTCCAGTTGTATTCAGCTAAGGTGAGGGTTCGCTTACAAATTAACAATGATTTTTGCGTACCAGCTAAGTATAGCGTGTAGACTCAGGGCGTGATAAACTTTGTATCAGAGCACAGAGTCAAAATGTCCTAGGGTGTCTATGAAGTTGTGTCAAGTATGGTCTTACTTATATTTGTGAGGGCTCCTTTTCTATAAATAAGGGACTAAGAACATTTAACAAAAGTTTCCCTTCTTTCATACTCTAAGTCGTGCAGTGTCGTAAGGAATTTATTGTAACTCGTGCGTTCTTATATCCATTAGACAACCCCTAATACTCTGCGTGGTTTAAAAGTAAATCCTAAGATAATTATGGATGAGTTATTCTTAGTAAGATTCTTGAGGATGTCATGAGACTGTAGAGGTACTTAAAGTAGCTCTTGAGCGAGTTTATGTGTTGAGTTTCAAAAGAATGCACTGCTATTAATATGAATCATGCAGTCGAGTTAAAAGTGAGATGTATTCCCAATGTCTTTTACCTAAACCTTTTTTTAGTTTATTCCCTTTTGGGGAAGTAAGTTTAGCGTTTTGTTAGTGTTTTGAACCCAAAAAGATAGTATGAGTAAAAATATGAATCATGCATTCGAGTTAAACGTGAGATGTATTCTCAATGACATTTACCTAAACCTTATTTTAGTTGATGTCCTTATGGGGAAGTAAGTTTTAGGGCTTGGTTTGTGTTTTGAACCAAAAATATAGTATGAGTAAGGCGAAAATGCCATTCGTTTGATGAGAAACATAGAGAAATATCAAAAATTTGAGTGGTTGAAAGTATTAAAAGTGCTCACAGTTCGAAGAATGTCGGAAGAGCTTTAGTAATCTTTGAAACAAAGATAGTGATCACGAAAATATATGTTGTTGTAGTCATGCCCCAATACGTTTTTAATGATTACTTTTCTTTTGTGAGTAGACTAAGGAATAAGAATCTTATATAGACCAAGTGTAGGTGTTGAATAGAGTAGCATGAGTACTCATGACATGATAGATCTAAGATGGACTTATGATTTTTGGGATATCCCATGATATGTAGATGTCCATAGAAATAGTTAGCCAATGATGTCTAGTGAGTGGTTACATGTTGCTTAAGTTGTGAAAAGAAGTGTTGTGGTAAATTTTAAGTATGATGATTGAGTGATAAATATTTACTACTTGTTAAGAGTTTTGGTGGGTGAGTGTTTCTGTATTTGTATATACTAGTTGTATGTTAGTATAGTAAGCGACATATCATATTGATTTCTGGGTGTAGTAATAAACATTAAGCTTGAATTTGAGATGAGAGTCGTGATAAAAAAAATTATAACATGAGGATGATGATGTTAGTCTTGAGACTTGAGACTTGATTTGGTAGACTTGACATAGAGTAGGTGAGGAATTGAGATGTTAGCTACAATGAATATGAGTTGTACGAGTGACATATTCTAACTATTACATAAAGGAATTGATGACTAAAGTGTGTCTAAATCGTAAGATCAGTTGCAACAATATTAAGAGGTGTACCCGAGATAGTATTTAACTAAACTAGGTTCCAATTAAGTTTATGAATTTTTTTATGTGCCTAGATAGTATAATTGACTTGTGGAATAGGTTTTAGTAAGCATTATTCTTTCCTTAAAGATCTTGATGAAGCGATCTTATAATTCACTGAGAAGAAGTTAATAGAAGCATCATAGAAATCGGTCTCAGAAGGAGTCGTAATATCCTGCTTATGGATGGTTCAGTAGGCATGAGATAAGGCTTTCTTGAGTATTTGAGTAACGGGAATGTAGACCACTTTAGAGATGATGGAATAGATTCAAAGCTTTAAATTGTTATCTATAGAACTGAGGAGAGGTGATAAGATTAGAAAACAAGTTAAGCATTGAGGATGTGATAGTGATGTCTTCCAAAAGAGTTTTTAGAGACTTATGTATATATTCATAATCCTCAATATTCCTCAAGATAAGTTAATTTTAACACCATATATTTGAAAAAATAGAAAAGATATTGCTTTCTATGACCTGGTGCAAAACCCACGAAAGTCACTGATGGTCTGGCACACGGTCTTTAGGTGGGGTTCATCGTTTGGAACTATATGTTTGTGGTGTCTTACCACCAGAAAGTCGACCAGGACGTTCCATGGTTGGACCTACATAATGTTGGTCTGACTGTAGGTGAGGGTCAGCAACTAATTGGAGGGAAATGGTTGTTGGATCAACCTCAAACAACCATATCTTATAGAACAAAGTGAATTAGGTGGCCCATTACCTATCAAATGAAAGACAATTGAATACTCTATTAAACCCTATTTTGTACTAAAAATAGGAAATATTTTTACAGTTTGAGACTTTTTTAGAGTCGCCACTTAATTATTTGAGAAATGAAGAAAAACATAGTTTTCAAAAGACTTGGACAGAAAATCAATTAGAAAACTTTAATGGGGGTGGATTCGGGGATTCATATTTATACTTTAGAAAGATTTTTACGGAACTTAAAAATATTCACTAACTCGTGATTATCCAACAACTAACTAATTTGGCTTAAAATTTAACTAGATTCGAGATAAAAGTTATTTAGAGTTGTTTGGAAATGAAGTGTTGATTTAATATCTAATTGAGACATGCAAAATTTATTGTTTGATTGATTTAATTAAGAGATAAAACGAGGTGGCTTCTTGTGGGGATTCAAATTCTTTAACACTAAAAACTAACGACAATTAATAACAGGTAGATAAGAAGTAAAGCAAAAGAGAGGAGACAGATAGTCGGGTCCAAATCCGATTTATGTCCGCTTGAACCGGTATTTGGACCCATTTAGTTTTTAGACCTTAGTCCCATTTTATTTGTACGTGCCCTAGGCTAAACAAAATAATAAGGAAAAAGTAAAGAAAAGCGACAAGGGGGGCTTAGGCCCAAAACAACAAAATATAAATTTTGAATAAAGAGTGGGCCCTCGGCCCAATCTCTTGAATTTTCTCCGGCTTGTTTTTGATTTTCCGTTTTCATTAAAACCTTCTCATAGAATGTAGTGACTGGAATCAATAAGAGGAATCGAGCCTTAACGGCTCCCTTTTGGAATACAAAAGGAAAATGAGAGTTCATAATAAACTCAGACGAATTTTACATTCAAAACAGAGAATAATAAGGAGTTAAAATCACAATATAAATAATTAAACAAGACATCGATGGAATAAAGATCAATCCAAGAGATTGTAAATATGAAGTAAAATGACATCACAGAACGAATAAAAATGAGATATCTAAATCTCACAGTAAGCACATACTTTACAATCACTAAAAAATGAAGTAAGCATGTGTCACACCTCAAATTCCGTTAAGACGGACAGACGCCTTATTCCGTAAGGGCCCGAGAAAACCAAACTGAATTCTATTCTTAGCATTCATATAATTATAACAATCGTGACAAGTTCAAAAAGGAGCAGTGATAAAACCAAAATAAGTAGAACCAAAAATTCATATACAAGACTTGGCCGTTGAGGCTAAAACTTCTTAAGACACAACTGAACCATGTACATACGTCTACAAAGCCTCTAAAAAGATAGAATACATAGAGTACGTCTGACAGACCCCACCATACCCTTAACTAGGATAAAATACAAAAATTAAGTTACCAAGCACTCAGTAAAACTCCGAATAAACCTAGAGCTCACCAAAAGTATCTGAGTGTCGTATGCTCTTACTGAAGAGGTTTACTAGCTGGAGTAATTGCACATGCAACATAAAATGCAGCGCCCCAGCGAGAGATGTCAGTACCAAAAAAATATACTTAATATGTAAGGTAATATAGCATACGTAATACGAGGATTCAAATGAAATCAAGTTTCAACATATGAGTGCATAGATCAGGAGAGAAGACCACCTTTGCTTACTCTTATGAGATCATGTAAGTTACATTATTTTCTTTACTTTTCTATATGTTATAATATTTGTAGGGCATGAGATACAAGTAACCCGCTGGTCAGTGGTAGAAGATGATGACCCATACTAGGCATATTAACCCCTGGGATGCGGTCCTCATAATTACACAATTCGGGATCGACCGATGCTAGGCTTTCGCCCATGAGCTATCACTCTTCTTCACCAATAGGGATCGGTCCATTCTAGACATTCGTCCCTGAGCTGCTACCCTTCTATACCAATAGGGATTTGCCCGTGCTAGGCTTTTACCCCTGGGTTTCCACCCGTAATTATATAGATTTCTTCACTTAGATTCTTTAATCTTTGAAATTGTTGTTTATCAGTTCATTACTCTTTTGGGATTGTTCTTTGGATAATCGTAACTCCTTTGAGATGTTGTTTTGGTTGTAATGATCATTTAGGGTTATGGAAGTACGACCAGTAATAGAAGACATGAAAAAAATACTCCAGGGCAATAACAATGACATAAGGAGCTATGTACACATTACTTTAAGAGCTTAATGACACAATTGACTTCAAAGAACAAAGAGGAGGATTCACCAGACTTGCTTTTGCAAATTCCATTCTATACCAGCGCATGGGGGGATAATGACACAATTGTAAAATAGTGAACATATAATGAAGTAGTTCTATGCACTAAGGAGAGGGGTGAAATATTGTTAGCTATTTGGAGATAGTAAACTGCCACTATGTTTCCTTTTCTAGAAATAGAATATGTGAGATTCACTTCATTGGTATTAATCGCAAGTATTAGTTTTCATGCCAAAGGAATATACAATTGAATATCCTTACATACCTTATTCTCTGACCGATATAAATATCATGATTCAGCCTCCCCTTTTTGGTTTTAATCTACAATTTAAGTCATGGTAAACTAAAATTAGTAGCTATCACACCATGAGCCTCGTAAAACAGTAGCTAACATTTACACATACTGAATCCATCCAGCCCTTAATATTATGTGTATCACCACACCCTCATTCTATTTCCAACATATACATTATATCTCCTTTCCCCAAGATCAACAAAGCTACACCAACAATAATACACATAGAACAACCCAAAATATTCTTTATCATACAACAAATTATTGAATTCACCACCCCTTTGAGTTCTCCATTATAGCACACCCTAATTCCTCACTCAAACTCATACCCAAGGAAGACCAAAAAGAAGGACCTTACCTCAATTTCCGCAACTTCTCCTCATAACTTGAATTCTTCTAGAACTTCAGCTTTCATTCACACTTAAACAAAAGAAGAAGAAAAAGGTCTCTTCATAACTAAGGAAGTGAGCATTATCTTTTTGAAATTTTCGTCTTTTGTATTTATACTTGATCACGAATAACATCATTCTAATAATCCATGAGAGAATTAACCAAAATCCAAGTGTTATCACTTATCTTGGTTTGCAGATATGAGGGTTTCTTGAAGAACCCCAGAACAACTACAAACTGTTGTTTTAATCTTGAAGAGAAAAGAGAGAGAGAGAGAGAAAGCTTGAGATAATTCTCAATATTATATGTTAAAATGGGTGAATAATATATGCTCATATTGGATATATATGGAACTTTATTGACAAAAAAATATCCTCTAGGACCTCCTTTTTTGGGGTCCATTTTCAGCCACTAATTGGATGCACCTTTTTATGCACATCAATTAGCTAAAAAAGTCAAACTAGGTGATGCACCTAGTTTCTTTCACTTGGGCTTTATCTATATTGGGCCTTGGAAGATTTGGTTGCCGGGTTTTCTTTCATTTTTATTTTCTTTGAATAGGTTTGGGATTCAAGTGATCCCATTAATAAAATTCTAAATCTGGTCCATCAATCTTGGATCCTTTAACAATATGCATATAGCTCAAGTAGATGACTGCTAGCTTAATAAATCCAAGCAAGAAGCTCAATTATTTTCTTCCATTTTATGAATATTACATCCTTTTGCGTCAACGTAGAACTTAACTTTCAAATTTTAAGCTCAATTACCACCTTATTATCTCTATTTGAAATATATTCCGTTGAGGAAACTTACAGTAAACACACTGAAATGTGCGTGACATGATACATCACTTTCCGGCTAGTTTAAACCAACATTAATAATATAAGGAACATGGTACCTCTCCTATACTATAAGGCCAACACTACCACAAGAATAGAACAAGCATATGCGTATGACGGGATGTTACATCCTCCCTCCCTTAAATTATTTATCCTCGAATGTTTCTATAGTTATCCAGCCCAAACAGATTCAAGCCTAAGTTAGTACTACTATTAATCACATAATACATGTAGACGTATACTTGTCAATATATAAACTAAGCACTTTAATCTTTTTATTGGATGTGAAAGAGATGAGGATACTTCAATTTCATTGCTTCTTCCACTTCCCATATAACTTCTTGTACTTGTTGGTTCCTCCATCACACTTTTACAAAATCTACCTGTTTATATCTTAACTTCCTAACTTATCAATCCAGAATAACAATGAGTACTTCTTTATAAGTGAGATCTCCTATAACCTGTACATATTCAGTAGGAGTAATACGATATGGGTCACCTACGAATTTTTGTAGCATTGAGACATGAAACACCAGATGAACTGATGATAGTTCTTGTGGTAGCTCTAACTCATAGGCTAGTTGGCCAAATTTTTGAATAATCTTTTATGACCCTATATAGCGTGGACTCAACTTTCCCATTTTTCCAAACCTCATTACCTTTTTTCATTGGAGACACTTTCAAGAACACCCAATCCCTTATAGAAAATTTTAATTCTCTCCTTCTAATATCCACATATGATTTATGTTAACTTTGAGCTATTTCTAGCCGGTGCTGTATGACTTTGACTTTTTTCATAGCTTGAGAACAAGATCTGGCCCAAATAAGCCAGTTTCACCTATTTCGAACCAACCAATTGGTTATCTACACTTTCGACCATATAAGACTTTATAAGGTGCCATTTTAATGCTCGAATGGTATCTATAGATATAAGAAAATTCAATAAGTGGTAGGTGATCATCCCAGCTAAACTTGAAATCAAATATACAAGCTCGCAACATATCCTCAAGTGTCTATATTATACGTTCTGCCTTGCAATCCGTTTGACGCTGAAAGGCTGTACTTAATTCACTTATGTTCCCAAACTTTTCTGAAATGACTTCCAAAAATTTGAAGTGAAATTAGCTCCTCTATCAGATATTATAGAAATGGGCACTCCATGTAATCGAACTATATCTTTAATGTACAACCTTGCATACTCTTCAACTGTATTAGTAGTTTTCACCAGCAATAAGTGCGCTTCTTTGGTGAGTCTGTCAACTATTACCCATTGTGAGTCAAACATCCGGTATGAGCAAGTCAAACCAGTGTCAAATTCAATGTTGATCATGTCCAATTTCCAAACTGGAAGTTCTATACGCCGAATATAACCTCCCGGCCTCTGGAGTTATCCTTTTACCTATTGACAATTTGGACATTGAGCCACGAATTCTGCAATGCTTCTCTTCATTTCCCTCCACCAATACATTGTTTTTTAGTCGTGATACATTTTAGTTTACCCGAATGAACATAATATCTTGAATGATGTGTTTCCATCATTATCCTCTTTATTAGTTCATCTATGTTAGGTACACACAATTTGTTTTGACATCGAAGTACTCCCTCTTGCGAAAGTCCAAAAGCCTATGTCATACCATGTTGTATATTCTCCGTAACGTGTAAAAGAATAGGATCAGTGTACTGGTTCTCTTTCCCATCCACTACTAATGCGGATTCTGCCGCATTTGGCACAATAACCCCTTCGTCTTGAGATTCAAGAAGGCGAACCCCCAAGCTAGCTAGTTGGCATTGATCCTTAGTTATTCCTTATCGTTCCACAAATTGCCCATAAGTACTTGCTAGTATTTTATGGATTAAACTACTACATTTGCTTTACCGGGATGATATAAGATATCAATGTCATAATCTTTTAATAGATCCAGTGATCTTTACTGCCTCAGATTTAAGTCCTTTTGCTTAAATATATTGCAAACTCTTGTGATAAGTGTATATGTCAACATGAACACCATACAAGTAGTGGCATCCTATCATCAAAGAAAACACAACTCCTGTAGTTCTAGATCATGGGTTAGATAATTTTTCTCATGTGGCCGCATCTTCCTTGATCCATAAGTTATAACTTTACCAAGATGCATCAATACACAACCTAATCCCACTCCAGAAGCATCACAATACACTACATAGCTTTCCGTGCCTTCAAGAAGTACCAATACAAGTGTAGAAGTTAATATACTCTTCATCTCTTGGAAGCTTCCTTCACATTCATCACTCCACTGAAACTTGGTTTCTTTGTGTGTTAGGTTTGTTAAGGATGAATCAATAGAAGAGAATCCTTCAACGAACCTTCTGTAATAGCCTACCAATACAAGAAAATTACGGATCTCCGTAGGCATTCTAGGTCTTGGCCAATTTTTCATGACTTCTATCTTCTGCTTATCAACCTTTATTCCTTCATCAGATACAATATGACCTAAGAGTGCCACATATTTCAACCAGAACTCACACTTTGAGAAATTCATATACAATTTACGATCACGAAGAATTTGTAAAACGTGTCGCAAGTGGTTAGCATGATCCTCTTCCGATCTTGAATACACCAAAATGTCATCTATGTACACTATCATGAACACATCTAAAAATGGCTTGAAAACCCTATTCATCCAATCCATGAAAGATGCTGGTGAATTCTTTAGCCCGAATGACATGACTAAGAACTTAAAATGACCATATTGTGTTCGGAAAGCTGTATTGGGTATATCTTTGTCCTTGACCCTCACTTGGTGATAACCCGACCTCAGGCCAATCTTTGAAAAACTTAACTAATCAAACAAATCATCAATTCTAGGGAGGGGATATTTGTTCTTAATTGTTACTTTCTTCAACTGCCTGTAGTTGATACACATTCTTAATCATCCATCTTTCTTGCATACAAATAAAACTGGTGTTCCCCGTGGGGACATACTAGGCCTTATGAATCCTTTTTCTAATAAGTCTTTCACTTGCTCGTTCAACTCCCGTAGTTCTGCAAGAGCCATTCTATAGGGAGGAATTGAGATAGGTTGATTATTTGTAAGTGCATCAATACCAAACTCTACTTCTCAATTTGGAGGCAAACCTGGAAGATCCTCAAGAAACACATAGGAAATTTATTTACCACTGGAACAAATTGAAAGGTTTGCGGCTCTACATCTACATTTTTCACTCTTAACAGGTGATATATGTATCCTTTGGAAATCATCTTCTTTGCCTTAAGATAAGAAATAAATTTACCTCTTGGCGCCCCAATATTACCTTTCCATTAGAGGACTGCCTCTTTTGGAAACTAGAAATGCACTATCTTAGATCGGCAATCTACTGTGGCATAACAAGAAGCTAACCAATCCATACCCATTATAACATCAAAATATACCATGTCTAGCTCAACAAGGTAAGCCAATGTATCGCAATCACAAATAGTTACAATGTAATTACGATAAACTCTACTAGCTATAATAGACTCACCAATCGGTGTAGACACTTCAAATGGCTTCACTAATAATTCTGGTGTTCTTTTGAACTTTCTAGAAATCAATGGTGTAACATATGATAGTGTAGACCCCATATCAATTAATGCATAGACAATATGTTAAAAGATGGATAATGTACCTGTAACCACATGCAGCAAGGCTCCTTAATTTTGTCGATCCCCTAGTGCATATGTGCTATTCTGACCTCACATAGAGGCTCCACTATTTCCTCTACCATGCCCTGTAGGCATTTTTATCTCCCTACCCAAACAAGGTGTTGATGAGTTTGATGCAACAACTGATCTAGTTGGTTGTGCAATGCTTCCCACGCACCTATAAGGGTAGTTTCTCATCATATGCCTTTGTGTGCCACACCAAAACTAAACATCTGTCCGAAACCTGCATAAACGTAGATGATTCCTTACAAACTATTTACAAGGATGTCGAGGAGGACTTGATTGGTTCGTACTTACCTGCTCTTGATGACCCACTATTTGTGAGACTTGTCTTTCACTTCTTTGCCCAAACTGATTGGCCCTAAACCCTTGAAACAATGGTGGAGGACTAGCTGTAGAGTAGAAAGATGATGGCTTGGGTGGTCTATTAGAGAACCGAGGCATAAACTCACCTTGGGATGGTATAAACTACCCCATGGATCTGGCCCTCTTAGATTGCCCTGTTTCCGACTCTTGTGTCCTTCTTTGCCTTTGATCCTCTAACTTTTACGAAAAGGCCTTTATCCTTGCTATATCCATATCTTTATCAATTAAGCAATGGTACAATCTCTAACTAAATAGTTGTCTAATATATCCACATGTCGATGAACTATATCCTCCATGGTAGCTACTACATAAGGAGCATATCTGACAAAGGAATTGAATTTGTGACTGTACTCTCTCACTCTATGCCTCCTTGGTGGAGATTGAAGAACTGACCCGCACGGGCCTCTTGGATCTCCAATGGAAGATAATGGTCAAGGAATGCCTTTCTGAACTTTTTCCACGAAGCTGAAAGTGCATCCGATCGCCTAGATTGATTCCAAGCTTCATACAACAATATAGCCACAACCTTTAATCTATATGTTGCTAGCTCAAGTGCTTCTTTACCACTTACATGCATAATATCAAGTGTGTTTGATCTGATCTATAAAGTCTTGCAGATCTTATTAGGATCTGACTCGGTGAATGATAAAGGGTCCATAAAATCACGTATCTGTGTTCCATCTACTCTATCTACACCACTAGTACCTACAAATGGACCTTGCCTTTGTCCATGACCAACAACTATACGAGTCAATAATTGGACTGCATTCCTCAAATATTTCTTGGTAGAGTTAATAGGGGGTTCCTAAGGTTCATCTTCCCTCCTTAGTTCTTCAAGAGATGGAGGCGTCGAGGAAGTCTGCGATAGAGACCCATGTTTATCCTCACTTTGAATAGCTTGACTTGGTGGTGGTTGGCTGGTCCCTTCTTGGGCAGACACATCAACTCGCTTACCAGTACTTTTACTCCTTCGTGTAACCGACATCTAAACTATAATAAAACAATTTAAAAATTAGATATAATTCACCTACAACATTGGTTCTACCGCACGATCTATGAAATGAAAGAAATTAGACAACTTCTACATGTCCCGTAGCCTCCTGTTTATAGATGTGGTGCACGACACATCCATAAGACAGATTATACACAGACACATATTTGTAGACTCCTTAGGATGACCTGCTTTAATTTTTTGTCACGCCTCAAATCCCATCAAGACGGACAGTCACCCGATGCCCTAAGGGACCGAGAGAACCGAACTTAAATCTATTCTTACTATGCATATAACTAAAACAATCGTGAGAAGTTCACAAAAGACGCAGCGATAAAAACAACATAAGTAGACCCAAAAAGTCATATACAAGACTTAGCCATTGAGGCCACAACTCCTTAAGACACAACTGAACCATATACATACGTCTACAAAGATAGAAGACCTAGAGTCGATCATGACAGACCCCGCCTTACCCTTAACTAGGATACAATACAAAAATTAATTTACCAAGGACTCAGTAAAGCTCCAAATCAACCCGGAGCTCACCAAAAGTATCTGAGTGTCGTATGCTCCTACTGAGGAGGTCTACTAGCTGGAGTACCTGTGCCTACAACATGAAATGCAGCGTCCCCAACGAGGGACGTTAGTACCAAAAATATACTGAATATGTAAGGTAATATAGCATATGCAATACGAGGTCTCAAATGAAATAAAGTATCAACATATGAGTGCATAGATCAGGAGAAAAGATCACCTTTGCTTAATATTATGAGATCATGTAAGTAACATTGTTTTCTTTACTTTTCTGTACGTTATAATATTTGTATGGCATGTGATACAAGTTACCAGCTGATCACTGGTAGAAGAGGATGAACCATGCTAGGATTATTAACCCCTAGAATGTGGTCCTCATAATTACACTATTCGAGATCGGCCTATACTAGGCTTTTGACCCTGAGCTACCACCCTTCTATACCAATAGGGATCGGCCCATTCTCGGCTTTCGCCCCTGAGCTGCCACCCTTCTAAACCAATAGGGACCAGCCCATGCTATGATTTCTCCCCTGAGCTTCCACCCGTAATTATATAGATTTCTTCACTTAGATTCTTTAATCTTTGAAATTGTTGTTTATCAGGTCATTACTCTTTTGGGATTGTTCGTTGGATAATCATAACTCTTTTGAGATGTTTTTTTTGTGGTCATAATCATTTTGGGAATATTTAAGTACGACCAGTAATAGAAGACATGAAAACAAATACTTCAGGGCAATAACAATGACATAAGGATCTATGTACACATTGCTTTAAGAGATTAATGACACAATTGACTTCAAAGAAGAAAGAGGAGGATTCACCTGACTTGCTTTTGCAAATACCATTTCTATGCCAGCTTGCGGGGATAATTACACAATTGTAAAATAGTAAACATATAATGAAGTAGTTCTATGCACTAAGGAGAGGGGGAAAATATTGTTAGCTATTTGGAGATAGTACGCTTCCACTATGTTTTCTTTTCTACGAATAGAATCTATGAGATTCACTTCATTGGTATTAATCTCAAGTATCAGTTTTCATGCCAAAGGGATATAAAACAGAATATCCTTACATACCTTATCCTCTGACCGATATAACTATCATTATTCAGCAGCCCCTTTTTGGTGTTAATATACAATTTAAGTCATGGTAAACTAAAATTAGTAGCTATCACACCGTGATCCTCGTAAAACAGTAGTTAACTTTGATAGATAATGAATCCATCCAGCCCTTAATATAATGTTTATCACCACACCCTCATTTTATGTCCAACACATACATTATATATCCTTTCCCTTAAGATCAACCAAGCTACACCAACAATAATACACATAGAACAACCCAAAATATTCTTTATCACATAACAAATTATTGAATTCACCACCCCATTGAGTTCTTCATTATAGCACACTTTAATTCCTCACTCATACACATACACAAGGAAGTCCAGAAAAAAGGGGCAGTCACCTTACCTCAATTTCTGCAACTTATCCTTATAATTTGAATTCTTCTAAAACTTCGGCTTTCCTTAGCACTTAAACAAAACAAGAAGAAAAAGTTCTCTTCATAACTAAGGAAGTGAGCATTAGCTTTTCGAAATTTTCTGCTTTTGTATTTGTTCTTGAGCATGAATAACAAGTTTCTATTCATCCTTGGGAAAATTAAGCAAAATCCAAGTTTTTTCACTTATCTTGGTTTGCAGATAGGAGGGTTTCTTGAAGAACCCTAGAAAAACTACAAATTGTTGCTTTAATCTGGAAGAGAAAAGAGAGAGAGAGAGAGAGAGAGAGAGAGAGAGAGAGCTGGAGATAATTCTCAATACTATGTGTTAAAATGAAGGAAGAATATCTTCTCATATTGGATATATATGGAGCTTTATTGACAACAAAAATATCCTGTAGAACCTCCTTTATTCGGGGTCCATTTTCAGCCACTAATTGGATGCACCTTCTTATTCACATCAAGTAGCTCAAAAAGTCAAACTTGGTGATGCACATAGTTGCTTTCTTTTGGGCTTTCTCTATATTGGGTCTTCGCAGATTTGGCTGTTGGGTTTTCTTTAATTTTTATTTTCTTTTAAAAGGTTTGGGCTACAACTGATCCCATAACTATAACTCTAAATTTTGTCCATCAAGCTTGGACCCTTTAACATTATCCATATAGCTCAAGTAGGTGATGCAGCTGCTAGCTTAATAAAGACAAGCAAGCAGCTGAATAATTTTATTCAATTTTATAAATATTACATCCTTTTGCTTCAACTTAGAACTTTGCTTTCAAATTTAAAGTTCAATTATCACCTTACTATCTCTAGTTTAAATACATCCGGCGGAGTCAACTTACAGTAAACACGCTGAAACGTGCACGTCATGATACATCACTTTCAGTCTAGTTTAAACCAACACTAATCATATAAGGAACATGATCCCTCACCTATACTATAAGGTCAGTAGTATCACAAGAATAGAACAAGCATATGCGTAAGACGGGCTGTTACAAAATGTAACCCAATATTTAAACAATTTGTTAAACTAAAAAAACTAAAACAACGAAGTAATAACAACTGCTAAACAACTTTATGCATTAGTATACAGATAAAGGAAAGCAAAACTAAAAAATGAAAGGCAACTTATTCTTCAAATTGAGAACATGCATCGTGGGATAAAGGGTCACTATGAACTAATTTAAAGCAAAGAAGAGGCGCTGTGATTTTCGACAAGCAAGGAAGCACACTAACAAGAAAGAATTTTAAGCTTTAAATATGGAATATCAATTGACGTTATCATAATCCAAACCAAAGTAGTTTGAATTTGAAGGTCTTTTGCGAAAGAAAGAAAAATAAGTTAGCAAAGGTACTAATCAATTGTGAATAAAATCAACCCGCAAATAAAATAAAGATCAGGCAAAATAAACTCCTTCAGTAAGATAACAAGTACCCCCCCCCCCTCAAGAAAAATATGCAAAACAAATAGTCACCAACTTTTTTAAACACATAGAGAGAGGCGGAGAACACCTTATTAAATTAAACCATCCCGAAAGTCACATTCACATGAAACTATAGAGAATCATAGATGACAAAGATGTTTTGTATGACACACTGTTAAAGCAACTATGCTAAATACTGACATTTCTAGTTTTTTCGACCATTCAAACGATACCAAAACAATCCAAGCTTGACTTAAGTGTAACAAAAGCTAACAAGGTTCAAATCTCATTTTAAACAAAAATAACGGGGACAAATAATACAGGAGACGAGCATAAAAGATTGACAGCTATGCAGACATGATTTAGAGAATACGAACTTCAAATTCCAACTTGTACCCAAAAACAGTTAAACACTATATTTGCTCAACTCCTTCCAAACACAAGACAAAAACAATTCCATTCTTTCGACGAATATGAACGGATCAGTTTCAAGAAAAATAACAAAAAAATAAACAACATCCAGAGGAGGGTAGAACTTAGGCAAAGGAAACTCAAGAACAAACAGAAATAGAAGAGAAAAAACCATAAAAGGTAAATACGCCATTTCAAAAAATAGAATACAAATATCAATTTCAACATCTTGAACTCAAACCACATGAAAGAGAGTCGTGAGTGGTTTACCTCTCGAGGGGAGGCGATCTTACACTAAGACGGGCAAAGAGACAACGACTTTCCACCGTAAACTAGAGGAATCTTTCCAGTGAACAAAGAAAACACACTATAGGCACAACACTCTCTCCTCCATTTCGAATGTGTTTGGTGTGTATTTCTCACTGTCTTGGCTGAATTTCTATGAATATTCTTTCTATAAATAATAAACTAACTAAACAAAAATATCTACCACCCTTTTTTTTACAAAATCATCCAACTAAAACATTTCCATTTCAAAAAAAATTTTCCTCCCACAAAATCTCTCTATTTTATTAAAAGAAAATCCTAAATTTCAGAATATAACTCCAAAATATTTCTTTCAAAATTTTCTCACAAGAATATTTTTTCTCTCTACAAGGAACTATATATAGAAGGAAAATTGGGGTTGGATTCTTGGGGGAAAAGGAACGAAACTCGGATTTGAGGCCCATGAATTAAAAAATGGAAATCCAAAATCTTCACCAATTTTGAAAGACCACCTATTCTGAAAATTTAGCTCAATCCCGAAGAAGGAATGGCGCGATCGACGTTTGAGATCGACTTACACAACTTTGAAAGGGCGACGTGGAGAAATCTCGTTGTCTCAAGGAAGATTCTCGCGTACCTCTTCTTCTGCGAGAGTTCGATTGAGAGAGACATGAGGAAGAGACAGAGGATGAGCGCTCCGCCACGCGCATGATGTCGCCTCTAGGATCGCTTGCTTGCTAGGAATTTGATTGTTGCGCATTGCTATCGCATGCTAATGTCGCGAAGCGAGTACAAGCATGGATGCTGGTGTTAACACACTTTTGGGAAGCTGCTGGGATTTCTAGCATGGATGCTAGTGTTAACACACTTTTGGGAAGCTGCTGGGATTTCTAGGTTTGGCTGCTCTGTCTTTCTCGTGACTAAAGGAAAAAGAGATGGGGCCGGCTTGTGAAAATGGGAAGATGGGATTGGGGCGTCATTTGGACAAAAGTGGAAAGAAATACTAGTGGAATATGCTCCACTTGATATAGCCTTCATCTAAGCTAGATAATAATGGTAGACATCCTCAAAAGCATGAGGGCCTACCAAGTCCGGATGAAAGCTCCACGTCCGGATAGCTGCAACGTCAACTTGTAAGCTCTAGCGTCCACCTGTGCGTGCACCTAAAATTGTAGAATTGTATGGAATTAGTACACACTTGTAATAAGTATGGGTATATTCAAGCACACACAAAGGACATGCATGAGTAAGAACAACTCTTTCCTAACAACATGATTATGGAGAGTCAAGTCAGAGGACTTGCAAAAATGGGATTAGGAAATCTAGTGAGCTTTCCAAATTTGGATTAGGAAAGTCATGCCATGAGAGTAACATACATCATTATACTTATTATATTGCACACAACACATAACATGTTACACATAGCACATATCGTTTTACTTATAGCATATAACATCTTTCAAATCATTCATTCATATTACATGAGACCTTGGAATCATGGACTTGACATTACGACTTCCCAAAACGAGAGATCAACATATGGGACCACAACTAGGGAGCCTTCTTTAGCAAATACAGAGTCTGCTTCTTTCATTCATACGTACTTCATTTTGTTTCATTCATAGGATAGTGTAAACACCAGCTAGACCTAGGATGTAGTTTAAGACTTTTATCGGGTTCGATGTGTAATGATCAAGAATGACCTAGTGTAATTTCTTAGATCTATATCACCTCTTGATTATCCTATCCTAACACATTTGGTATCTTTCATTTCATTGTGTACATCATTTGAGGCTGGCTTCATTCATTCATTCATAGGGAACTTTAACTTTATCCGACATAGGTCATGTGAGCATCATGAAATATAGTGTCTCCCCCACATTGAAAAGAGGTGGAATCCCCGGAGAAACTGACCAAAAACATGCTAGAATATATGGGAATTGAACCCCCCCAGATGCTTATATTAGCATTATAGGTTTGACGACTAGGAGATATAAGGAGACCAATACCCGGCATGCCGGACAGTCTCATCTCATAAGATTTATGTGAACACTCGCCCTTCCTAAAAGAGGGCATCACTGCTCATAGCTATTCTATCGGTGCTCAGTATAAAGTTCCACTACATTCAACTAATACGTTATGAAAGCTGGCTTCTAGTATGAGGACATCATAGCTAAATGGATGATTTGTCATATCATCATTAGTATTAAGTGTATATGGATCTCAATTCTTTCATTAGAGTGTTCATAGAGACTAGTATCTTCATTAACTCTACACTCTCATAGGTGAGTATGTTTTGGTAACATTTACTTAGGCTCATTTGATATTGCTCTCATCTTTTACATTAGCCTCTTATCATGTTGTCACGACATTCATTAACTTTAGCACATTTCCTCATTATAATTACTTACTCCTCATTACATGAATGTTCATTTCATCATATGCCAACACACTTGTACATTTAGTGTGTTTCACATTCTTACTTAACCCTCCAATGCTTTCATCATTTCATTGTATACATCTTAGGTTCACTCACTTTTAAACGTATGCTAGACTTATGAGTATATACATACAAGCCATGAGTCTTCATTCATAGTTCGTTTAAGTGATTCATATCTTCCTAAGATTATGTGGTACAAGACTTATGTATCTTGTATGTATGCCAAGATCTCAATTTCGATCTATGTGGGCAAGATTACCTTGAACATTTATTCATGTATGACTTATGTATAAATAGGGAGTTTGGGCAAGGGAAGTCGATTTTGAATCCCTTGTTTGACACTTACAATTTTTATTTATTCTATTTTGATCCTACGGCTTGGGGACTCAAGGTCGAGCTCCAACGCCTTCATTTTATTTTTCCTTAAGTTCTCTCTTCATTTTTCGCTCATTGGGACTGAGGGGATGTGGGATCGAACCCCCACAACCTCATTCCATTTTCTTTTCTTTTCTTTAATTTCTCTCCTTCTTGGCCGAGAGGGTGTGGATTCGAACCCCCACAACCCCACTTTAATTTTCTCCTTATGTTTTCCTTGGTTCTGCCTAGAGGACGTGGGTTCAATTTTCACACGCCTCAACATTTTTTTCTATTCCTCCTTAAATCTGATTGAGAGGTGGGGGTTATAATCCCACTCCTCTCATTTCTATTTTTTTAATTTCATTTTCTGATCAAGGAATATGGGTTCGAATACCACATGCCACATTCTCTTTTTTCTCATTATTTCAATGACTTTTAACGTGGTAAGGCCATGGGTTCGATTTTCAGTGGCGTCATATATTTTAATTAATTTTTACATAACATAATAATCCCCTTAGGATGGCCGAAACTCATCAATAAGATGTTGTAAATACTTACAACATAGTCTCTCACCTCTTTCGCATTAAATGTTTAGACATTTTTAGTAGTTTTTAGTGAGTTCATTAGGTGCATTTTCATGGATTCATTTGACTATTAGTTTGCACTTAAATCAGAATTTTTACATCACTTATGAACATCACGACTTAAGCATGTTTGTGCACATGATATACAACCATAAACATGTCATTTTTCGAACTTGAATCCAAGAGTGCATATCACGGCTACACATTGAACACATTTCATTTTTCACTTAATCTCGGACAACATGCTCCATATTCACATAATTCCGAACATACATAGATAAACGTAATAATCAAGAAAACACATTTCATCCCTAATTTCGACCAGCAAACAAACCCAATCTATGATCCGATTGGAGCTAGTAACAACCCTAGTTTTCAAGAATAGAATTGCCTGAACTTTAGGGGTCTCTTGGGAAAGGGACCAAGAGATAAGAGAACCCATAACTTTTTGTTGTTCAAACCTTTAACTTTCTTCCAATACCTTCTCCAAAATTTCGTCTATGTCCAAAAGCTCAACACTAACTCGACGGAAAAACTCCTGTCCTAGCCTAACATTTTTATTTATGTTTGAATATGTTTTTAACGTGAAAGCTCTACTAGTGTGAAGAATTTTTAGTTGCTGATCAACTCTTGTGTTTTTGGCAGGGAGAATGTGAAAGAGAAGAGAGATATTGACGTGAGAGAGAGAGAGATAGAGTTAAACGTGAAAGAGAGTTAAAAGAGGTGAAGTAGTTTAGACTTACTCAACTAGGACTCTGTCAAATAATATAAAAAATCTGATTTCCCTTTTATTTTAAATCAGACAATAAATATTAATTAATTAAATTAATTACAAATTTAAGTAAAATCAATTTAAATCATTGCTTCCACCTAGGTTCGAACCCGAGTGGAGAAAGACTTCATTTCAAAGGCAAATTTTCTGCCCTCTCTCCCCAAAATGCCCCTCCACCTTATTAATTAAATAATTAATTATATATTTAGTGTAATTACAATACTACCCTTAACGAGGAAAAAAACCATTTACCCCTAGACCGTCAAAACTTAAGATTTCCCCTTTTTAAGTCCGGTAAAAACTCATTCGGGTAAATCTTCATATTCGGGAGCCATACAAAGATAGACCCAACCTTTCCTAGCTCAACTAACTCCCCAAGTTAGATGGATTGGATGTCGGAAGGGTTAAGAGGTCTATTTCTACGCGCATAAATCTGTGTGAACCTAATCCAATCGTAGGCATTCTAAACACATTATGCATTTTTGGCATAGCCATTTTTAGGGTTTTTACATTATCCCCCCCTTAGGAACATTTTTCCTCGAATGACACTTCTAACTATCTACCGTAATGCCAGTCAGATCATAACATAATTACTATTCATAAAATAGCAATAACAACAAAGAATGGAGAGATAAGGAAACTTAGACTTAAGAGTAGGAAGTCTAACCTCAAGAGCTGAAAAGATGAGGGTAGCGGGATCTCATATTGGCCTCGGCCTCCCGCGTAGCACCCTCAACAAGATGATTCCTCCAGAATACCTTTACTGTGGAAACCTCTTTCTTCCTTAGCCGCTTGATCTGTCTGTCTAAAATCTCAATAGGTACTTTCTAATATGACAAGTGTTCCTCGATCCCCAAACCTTCAACAGGTAGAATCAATGCTGGATAACCTAGGCACATCTTTAACATAGAGACATGCAATACTGGATGAAAAGAAGCTAGCTCTGCAAGCAATGCCAACTCATAGGCCACCACACCCACACTCTGTAGGATCTCATATGGCCCAACATACCTCGGACTCAACTTCCCTTTCCTGTTAAACCTCATCATCCCTTTCATAGGTGATATCTTCAAATACACCTGGCCACCAACATCAAAATCTAAGGGACATTTTCTGTTGTCTGCATAAGACTTATTCCTACTGTAATCAGTAGATAACCTGTCCCTAATCACTCTAACATTCTCTAATGCCTCATGAATGATCTCTGGACCCAAAATGGATGAACTTCTAACCTCGAACCATCCAACTGGAGAGTTACATCTCCTACCATACAATGCCTCAAACGGTGCCATCCCAATGCTGGAGTGATAGCTATTATTTGATGAGAACTCTATCAAAGGTAGATGTTGTCCCAGCTACCTCTGAAGTCAATCAGACACGCCCTTAAAATATCCTCCGATGTCCGAATGGTGTGTCTAGTCTTCCCATCAGTCTGAAGATGAAATGCAGTATTAAGCTTTACCTATGTGCCTAAGCTCTTCTTGAAGGATCTCCAGAAATGTGAAGTGAATAGAGCTGCCTTATTTAAAATGATATACAAAGGAATCTTATGCCACCTCACAATCTCATCAATGTAGAGTCTCATATAATCCTCGGCTCTGTAAGTAGACTTCACAGGGATAAAGTGGGCAGATGTAGTCATCCTGTCCACAATAACCCATATGGAGTCATGCTATCTCATAGTCTTCGGAAGAACAACCACGAAGTCCAATTTAATGGCCTCCCACTATTATGTGGGAACCTCGATCATCTGAGTAAGACCACCAGACTTAAGATGTTCAGCCTTAACCTGTTGACAATTAGGACATTTGGACACATATTCAGAAATGACCTTCTTCATGCCATCCCACCAATAGATCTGCTTAAGATCATGATACATCTTGGTGGAACCTGGATGTATGGAATATCTAGAACCACGGGCCACTGCAATGATCCTTGTCCGCAAATCATCCACATCTGGTACACACAACGTGTCCTGGTACCTAAGTATGCCGTCATCTCCCAAAGGAAAAGACTCATTCATTTTAACCAAAATTGAGTCCTTCAGCTCCATCAACACGGGATCAAGATGCTCACCCTCCTTTACATTAATTACTAAGGATGATTCAGAACTAGGATGAACTGAAACACCCATACTAGTAGAGTCAACTAACCGCACACCCAGTTTGGCTAGTGTATGTATATCTTTCTTCAACTCCTTCTTCTCATCCTCAACGTGGGCTGTATATCCCATGCTCATCCTACTCAAAGCATCAGCTACAACATTAGCCTTACCTGGATGGTAGTGGACATTCATGTCATAGTCCTTCAACAACTCCAACCATCTCCGCTGACATAGATTCAACTCTCTTTATGTGAACACGTACTGGACACTCTTGTGTTCTGTGAACACATCCACATGCACCACATACAAGTAGTGCCTCCACAGCTTTAGTGAAAACACCACCGTTGCCAACTCCAGGTCATGAGTGGGATAATTCTTTTCATGGGCCTTGAGCTGTCTGGATGCATAAGCTATCACGTTAACACCCTGCATAAGAACACATCCCAAACCAACCATAGATGCATCACAATACTCAGTGTAATTCTCACCATACTTAGGCAAAGTAAGCACCGAGGCTGAAGTGAGTCTATCCTTGAGCTCCTGGAAACTCTTCTCACAAACATCATTCTATTCAAACTTTACTTTCTTCTTAGTCAAAAATGTCAGTGAGGCAGCAATGGAAGAAAAACCCTCCACGAACCTGCGATAATAACTATCCAATCCCAAGAAGCTACAAATATATGTATGAGTAAGAGGTTTTGGCCAGTTCTTAACATCTACAGTCTTTCTGGGATCTACCTCTACACCTTTGTCGGACCTAGGAAGGTCACTGATCTAAGCCAGAATTCACTGTTGCTGAATTTTGTATACAACTGATGTTGTCTAAGTACCTGCAAGGTTAGTCTCAAATATTGTTCATGCTCTTCCTTTGTCTTATAGTAGATGAGAATGTCATCAATGAATACTATGACAAATGAGTCAAAGTATTCACGGAAGACCCTAGTCATGAGATCCATAAATGCAGTAGGTGCATTCGTTAGACCATATGACGTAATTAGGAACTCATAATGACCATAACTTGTACAAAAGGCTGTCTTTGGGATATCTCCATCCCTAACCCTGAGCTGATGGTACCCTGAATGAAGATCAATCTTCGAGAAGAAACTAGACCATTGGAGCTGGTCGAACAAGTCATCTATTTTGGGAAGTGGATACTTATTCTTGATAGTGACTTTGTTGAGATGCCTATAATCAATACACGTTCTAAGGGTTCTATCTTTCTTTTTCACAAACAATACTAGAGCGCCCCAAGGGGATATACTCGGCTGAATGAAGACCTTATCAGTGAGATCTTTTACTTGCAGCTTCAACTCTTTGAGTTCAGCTGGAGCCATTCTGTAAGGAGGGATTGAAATTGGTTTAGTATCAGATTCTAAGTCGATACCTAAGTTAATCTCTCGAGGGGAAGGAACTCTAGACAAATCATCAGGAAATACATCTTGGAACTCATTCACTACAGGCACTGATTCTATAGTAGGAATGTCATAATCTTAGTCTTTAACACTCACAAGATGACACAATAAGCCGTTGGAAATCATTTTATTGGCCTTCAGGTTCGAAATCAGGGGAATAGGACGACTCGAGTTGTAACCCTCCCAAACTAGCTCTCATTCATTAGGGGAAAAAATCTCAAAACCCTACTACGACAATCCATGAAAGCATAACAAGTATGAAGCCATTCCATACCAAGAATAACATCAAAATCATACATGGGTAATTCAACCAAGTATGCACACATAGTCTTACCACATACAACTATTGGGCAATCCTTGTATACTCTATCAATTCTTCCATTCTCTCCTAAAGGCTTACTAAACACAATAGGATCATGCCAAACTTCAGGTAATATCTTAAAAGTGAGAGAAAGCAAAGGAGTTACAAAGTAAAGAGTAGACCCTGGATCAAGTACGCATAAACAAAAGTTAAAAATACTTGCAAAATACCTGTGACCACATCAGCGGACTTCTTCTCCTCCTCCTACCCTTAAGTGCGTAGAACCTGTTCCTCTTAGGAGTCTCGACTGCTGCTGTATCCTCTGAATTAGGCCTAGGCTGAGCATTACCTCTAGACTGACCTCTTCTTTGTGGGCAGTCCTTAACCATGTGCCCGCTTTTACCGCAACCGAAGCAGGCATCAATGCCCTGTCTGCACTCTCTACAGTGAGCACGACCACTCTTAGCACAATCCTTTCTAGGATGCTGCATCTCACCTCCATTGCCCTTCTTAGGCTCGGGTTTTCCTACTTAAGGTGCTGTACTCCTCTGAAAGTTAGAGTTCCCTAAACTCTGTTTCCCCTTTTAAAATATGGGTTGCTCACGGATGCCAAAGCTATTCCTATAGCCCCCATTGCTAGGACCTTCCTTATCATGAGGCTTAGGCCTCCTAGCATCACAAACGCCTCTCTTCTTCCAGCTGTCCTCTACTTGATGGACGAGCACCATCAACGTGGAGAGGTCCATGTTATCGTGGAGCATCGCAGACCGACACTCCTCCTCCAAATCTCCATTAATTCCTATGAGAAACCTGCTCATCTCATCCCTGTTGTTAGATACAAGGGAAGTAGCATACCTGGACATTTTAACAAACTTCAGGGAATACTCCCTGACTTTCATGGATCCCTGCTTAAGGTTGATAAACTCATCAACCTTGGCCTCCCTCATCTCTCTGCGAAAGAAACTCTCCAGAAAGGATGTCTAAAATAGGTCCCAAGTGATCAGAACTCCGCCCAAAACTCGGCTATCTTGCCACATCTTCCACCATAGTTAATAGGAAATCAACTCTTCTTTCTCAGTATCTGTTGCCCCCATAGCCACAAAAATCTTATGCACCTCATCCACAAATTCCTGAGAATCCTCCAAAGTCTTAGACCGTGGGAAAATAAGAGGATTCATCCTCGTAAAGTCTCTCCCCCTTTCAGCCATACTACAAACCAATGGGTTCTCCGTCTGAACATTTTGCCGGTTGATCTGGTCAGCCATGGGCTGGGCATGCATAGTGATGGCCTGTGACATCTGAGCGAGAGATGCCTGCACCTCAGCATCAGTCAACCCAGCAGGGTTAACCGGCATAGCCACTCCTTCAGCTGGAGCCTGGGGTGGAACCTGATTGGCCCCAACATCTTCTCCTCCTCTTCTCTGACCAATGGTTCTCCTAGTTTTCATTCTCTAATAACAACAACTTTTGATTTTAGACACGCTCATAACATCAAGTAATCAAACATTAGAAAAGGCACAATAAGATCAGAAGAAGGGAATTTTCCTACGCATCATGTAGTCTCTAATTCAGGATAGTTGTGAACTTCACTACCATGACTTAGAAACCACTCAATGTGGTAGATCTCAACTTATAATCCTCGGAATATAACCTAGTGCTCTCATACAAAATTTTTCACGAACAGAATTTAGATCCCAGATGAGACTGGCGTCATTGACCTCTCAGAGGTCGCAGACAAGCTAGCATACATCATTGTTACTTCATCTAGGTTAATTTTAGCGGAAAATTTGAAACTTTTTGTTTTTTACATTCATGTATACAAAATACTTAACATCATAGGCGTTCACAACTCAACCATCTAATAAAGAGATAATAAAATGAAAAAATCATTTAATAATTTTATCAAACATATTTTTACCAAAATGGCACCAATACAAGGTCTGAACAAAAGTGGAAAGAAATACTGGTGGAACATGCTCCACTAGCTATAGCCTACATCTAAGCTAGATAATAACGGTAGACATCCTCAAAAGCATAAGGGCCTACCAAGTCCGGATGAAAGCTCCACGTCCTCTAGCGTCCACCTGTGCCTACACTTAAAATTGTAGAATTTTATGGAATTAGTACACACTTGTACTAAGTATGGGTATACGCAAGCACACACAAAGGACATGCATGAGTAAGAAAAACTCTTTCCTAACAACATGATTACGGAGAGTCAAGTCAGTGGAATTGCCAAAATGGGATTAGGAAATTTAGTGAGCTTTCCAAATTTGGATTAGGAAAGTCATGCCATGAGAGTAACATACATCATAATACTTATCTTATTGCACATAACACATAACATCTTACACATAGCACATATCGTTTCATTCATAGGCTAGTGTAAACACCAGCTAGACCTGGGATGTAGTTTAAGACTTACATCGGGTTCGCTGTGTAATGATCAAGAATGACCTAGTGTAATTTTATTAGGTCTATATTACCTCTTGATTATACTATCCTAACACATTTGGTATCATTCATTTCATTGTGTACATCATTTGAGGCTGGCTTCATTCATTCATTCATAGGGAACTTTAACTTTAACCGACATAGATCGTGTGAGCACCACGAAATATAGTGTCTCCCCCACATCGAAAAGAGGTGGAATCCCCGGAGAAAGTGACCCACAAAATGCTAGAATACATGGGAATTGAACCCCTGCCAGATGCCTATATTAGCAGTATAGGTTCGAAGAGTAGGAGATATAAGGAGACCAATACCCGACATGCCGGACAGTCTCATCTAATGAGATTTATGTGAACACTCACCCTTCCTAAAAGAGGTATTCACCACTCATAGCTAGTCTATCGGTGCTCAGTCTCAAGTTCCATTACATTCAACTCATACATTATGAAAGTTGGCTTATAGTATGAGGACATCATAGCTCAATAGATGATTTGTCATCTCATCATTAGTATTAAGTGTATATTGATCTCAATTCTTTCATTAGAGTGTTCATCGAGACTGGTATCTTCATTAACTTTACACTCTCATAGGTCAGTATGTTTTGGTAACATTACTTAGGCTCATTTGAGATTGCTCTCATCTTTTACATTAGCCTCTTATCATGTTGTCACCACATTCATTAACTTTAGCACATTTCCTTATTATAATTACTCACTCCTCATTACATGAATGTTCATTTCATCATATGCCAACACACTTGTCCATTTAGTGTGTTTCACATTCTTACTTAACCCTCCAATGGTTTTATCATTTCATTGTATACATCTTAGCTTCACTAACTTTTAAACATATGCTAGACTTATGGGTCTATACATACAAGCCATGAGTCTTCATTGATAGTTCTTTTAAGTGATTCATATCTTCCTAAGATTATGTGGTACAAGACTTATGTATCTTGTATGTATGCCAAGATTTCGATTTTGATCTATGTGGGCAGCATTACCTTGAACATTTATTCACGTATGACTTATGTATCAATACGGAGTTTGGGCAAGGGAAATCGGTTTCGAATCCCTTGTTTGACACTTACATTTTTTTAAGTATTCAATTTTGATCCATATGGCTTGGGGACCCAAGGTCGAGCTCCAACACCTTCATTTTATTTTTCCTTAATTTCTCTCTTCATTTTTCGCTCATTGGGACTGAGAGGATGTGGGATCGAACCCCCACAACCTCATTCATATTTTTTTTCGGATCAAGGCACATGGGTTCGAATCCCACATTCTCTTTTTCTATCATTATTTCAATGACTTTTAACCAAGTGAGTCCATGGGTTCGATTTTCAGTGGCCTCATATATTTTAATTCAATTTTACATAACATGATAATCCCCTTATCTTGGCCGAAACTCATCAACAAGATGCTGGAAATGTTTACAACATAGTTTATCACCTCTTTCGCATTAAATGTTTAGACGTTTTAAGCAGTTTTTAGTGAGTTCCTTAGGTGCATTTTCATGGATTCATTTGACTATTAGTTGCACTTAAATCAGCATTTTTCCATCACTTATGAACATCACGATTTAAGCAAGTTGGTGCACATGAAATACAACCATAAACATGCCATTTTTCGAACTTGAATCCAAGAGTGCAAATCACGGCTACACATTGAACACATTTCATTTTTCACTTAATCTCGGACAACATGCTCCATATTCACATAATTCCGAACATACAGACATAAACATAATAATCACGAAAACACATTACAACCCTTATTTCTACCAGCAAACAAACCCAATCTATGATTCTATTGGAGCTAGTGACAAGGACATTCAACGAGGAACAACCCTAGTTTTTGGAATAGAATTGCCTGAACCTTAGGGGTCTCTTGGGAAAGGGACCAATATATAAGAGAACCCATACCTTTTTGACGTTAAAACCTTTAACTTTCTTCCAATACCTTCTCCAAAATTTTGTTCAAGTCCAAAAGCTTCAACACTAACTCGACAGAAAAACTCCTCTCCTTGCCTAATGTTTTTGTTTATGCTTTGAATAAGTTTTTAACGTGAAAGTTCTTCAAGTTTGAAGAATTTTTAGTTGCTGATCATCTCTTGTGTTATTGGCAGAGAGAACATGAAAGAGAAGAGAGATATTGACGTTAGAGAGAGAGGGATAGAGTTAAACGTGAAAGAGAGCTAAAAGAGGTGAAGTAGTTTAGACTTACTCAACTAGGACTCTTTCAAATAATATAAAACAAATCTTATTTCCCTTTTATTTTAAATCATCCAATAAATATTAATTAATCAATTAATTACAAATTTAAATAAAAAAAATTTAAATCATTGCTTCCACCTAGGTTCGAACCCGAGTGGAGCAAGACTTCACTTCAAATGCAAATTTTTGTCCCTCTCTCCCCAAATTGCCCCTCCACCATATTAATTGAATAATTATTACATACTTAGGGTAATGACGATACTTCCCTTATCCAGGAAAATGACCATTTTATCCCTAGACCCTCCAAACTTAAGATTTCCCCTTTTTAAGTCCGGTAAAGACTTATTTGGGTAAATCTTCATATTCGGGAGCCCTACATGGCTGAACCCAACCTTTCCTAGCTAAACTAACTCCCCAAGTTAGTTGGATTGGCTGTCGCAAGGGATCAGAGGCCTGGTTCTACACGCATCAATCCGTGTGAACCCGGTCTAATCATAGGCATTATAAACACATTAAGCATTATTTATCATAGCTTAGATTCTTAGCTCCTTGATTCTCAATATCTTGTTTAGACGTAATGTTTTTAATACCTTTGATTTTTTTTGTTATTTTGTTTTCGTAGTATCCCTAATCAAATAGAAGATTTTCTTGAATGTTTGCTTAATATCTTGTATGGAAATCATAACCCTAATTTTGATACTTCATCCAATACTAATTATCAACGGTCATCAATCAATATATAACCCAACAAAGGGTTGGAATCGTTCCTACAAAGAGAGGCAATGAGAATGTTTCAGCCAAGCACAAATCAAGTTATACCCATCATAGTTACAAGAAATGGGCTAATAAAGACACAACAAATTAGGGGGTGGCGCAAGCATCAATTAACAATGTGGGTTTTGTTTTGCAATTAATAGGTAAAAACTAAAAAAAATATTACGAGATACTAGTGGTAAACTGGAGTCTTGAGATGTGATAGGATTACTAGATAAACAATAGTATTGGGTACATGCTCTTGACGATAATTGTTTTGAACATTTATGACTAGGCTAGACTATAGTGGGGGGTAACTTCTCTCTTGAGCAACATACCCTGACAAATGGGTTTCTCTTGAATACCCATTTTCATCATTAATTCTACCTCCACCTTAGACCACTAGATCTCTCGAGACGAGTGTATGGAAAAGGACTAAGGTTTACTCTCTTGAGCTGAACATCATGTCGACCTAATAACATCGACTATCAATTCAGTAGTATTGTTTTACGATCTCTCTCTCTCTCTCTAGCAAGAACAAGATACAGCGGTGAAGTTGTATTTACAACTACAACCCCATTAATTTTATACACAACTACTAAATGAAATCACATTTAAACAAAAAATAGACCCTTAACAAAAAAATAATCTAACCAATATTCGCAAAATCACACCTCAAGAATTGGGTTTTAAGCTAGGTATGTCATGCCAGATGTGCTTAGCTACTTCAGACTCCTGTTTAAAATTTGTAAAATCTAAGAATTCATTTATCATGTAATCAAAGGTGAGATAGGGACATAAGGCAAACCAGTGAATGGTGTGGTGAGCTTGACCCAGTTCGCCAAATATCTCATTGTGCCCATTTTCAACTTAAAGTCCTACATTCAACACTCGCCACCCCAGAAAACAAAAATCAAGACATACACAACTCAAGTTAGGTTAAGAAGCAGTACAATCATTCACAACCCACGATTTTTATCCATTTAAATAACAATTTTCAGGAATCAATCATTAAGCACAGTACGTGCAAAATTTGAGAACCTAATTAGGCAAACAAAAATTCTAATCCTACAAAAAAGATGTAGCACAAATCAACAAGATACTGTTATTTGATTTGACTACAATTTTCAATAAAAAAAGTTTAGGGCTCAGAAACCAACCATAGTTGCAAATAAGATGTATTCGAGATGCTAGGCAGCAATGCAATTCAAATCCAAGAACAATGGAATCAACCTAAACACTCTAAAAGTGCAAGTGATATTATTAGTTTAGGTGAAGGTGTGAGTTTGAAAAATGAAAAGTGAGGGAACTTTGAGGAGTTTAAGAAATTCAATCCTTTGAATTTAATGACAATCCAGTTCTCTCGCATTCGGTTACATTAGTCGTGGTGGCTCAACATTCGGTGACCCACAGTCGTCATTTAACTCACGAGTTTAGAGAACTCCTAGTCCCGTTGGGAATCACAACGGTGATGCAGATTTGGATCGCTAAACAGGTTGGTGGCACACCACTAATTTCTTGGGATCGCCGAGTTTAATATACTCTAGCTTAAAGTTTCCTTGGGTCCAATAGTGAACTGAATTGGGGTAACTGACATTCTTTCAACGATCCATTGAAAGTGCCTTTTGTCTTGCTAAACTCCTTGTTTGCTAAACTTTCCACACTTCATCCTACACAACCAACACACCATTATTTTTCAAAAATATAAATAAAATACATTAAGGGGTTTTGGGTTGCATCCCAAACAGCACCTTAGTTAACATCGTTGCACGAAACAATTCAAACTAATTTCTGTTTCATTTTAAGGTCTACCTTTGTATTACTAAGAGAACCCGCATGCATGGTTGAGTGGGGATGAGGAAAATCATAGGTCATAGTTTTTTCGAGCAACCAAATCGATCTAGAGTATGAGCCAACAATCTGATTCAACACTTCAGTGCTCTTCTTTACCAAATCCAACATTCTATCTTGCTTAGTGAACTTTTAGAAATTTGTTTAGAGCATTCTTTCGATACGCTTGATCTTCATGTCTTAAGGTATTCGCTTCTGTGGAGGTACTTATTTATCCTTCCACTTGCATTGCCATAATTTAGCTATTATTTTGTCCAACTCATCCACTGGAGTTATCAGTACGACAAACATGAAGTCCTTCTAAACTTATTTGTTTGTTTCAGCTATGTGGTCTAGTTTTTGGGCTACTATCCTATAGGGATAATTTTTAATGACTCCTAAATGGAGTTGGTGGACAAATATCTTGTTTAAGGGACAAAGACTTCTATTTAAACAATCCAAGTGGACGATGTCTGGAATGCAATGGGTTGGGCGCTTAGTAATTAGTTATTTAAACCTTGCACATGACTTATAGATTCTTTCACCCTGAATATCTTAGCATTAGTATGTGATCTTGAAGCATCATTACTTCTAATGGAGGTAAAACCATTATATTGTAGGTGCTACTCAGTAACCTCAATGTTGTTAAGTTAGCTGGTGTAATTGATTAAACTAGGCATAATGCACTCACACGCAGAACAGTAATTTTATATTTAGGACTCAGAGTCTATGTCCGGCCAGACTGTTTGAAGGATAACGTTGTGGTTCTCCTCTGTCATTTTCCTTCAATCAAAGAATAATCCATGCCCAGGGCTAGTGCCCCCCTCTTTCCTTAAAACTCAAAAACATTTCTAGTCAACAAAAAATTCTCAAGTGACACCACTCCCCAGAAGCGTCGCCATTTTTATCAGTGACGTCGTCAAAGACACTTCATCCAATACTAAGTAGTGACGGTTGTCAATTAGTATAAAGCACAACGAAGGGTTGGGATTTTTCCCACATATAGAGGTAATGAGAATGTTTCAGCAAAGCATAAATCAAGTTATGCCAGTCATCGTTACAAGAAATTTTTTAATAAATACTTCAAAAATTATGGGGTGATGAAAGCGGAAATTAAAAGGGTTTTTTTAACAATTAATATCTAAAAAGAGTCAAATCAATAAGAGATACCAATGGGAAACAGGATGCTTGGGATGTGATACGACTACGTGATAGACTATACAGTTCGCTACATGCTTTGGATGATAAAATCCTTGAACATTTATGATAAGGGTAGACTATAGTGTGGGTAAATTCTCTCTCGAGCAACTTATCCCAAGAAAATGAGTTTCTCTTGAACACCCATTTATTGTATTAAGATCAACCTCTGCCTTAGTCCACTAACTCTGTCAAGTTGAGCGTGTGGAAAATGACTGGGGTTCACTTTCTTGAGCTGAACCTCATGTCGACCTGATACCACCAGCTATCAATTAAGTAATCTTGGTCTTACGACCTCTCTCTTGAGCATGAAAATACATAGGTGAGATTGTATTTGCAACTACAACCCCATTATCTCATAGAAAACTAGTTATCGAAACACATTTAAACAAGAAATAAACTATTAACAAGCAAGACACATCAAATAATCAAACCCATATTCATAAATGACAACCAAAGAATTGGAATTTTAGCAAGACATATAAAAGATATAGAAATTTATAACAATATTAGTTTGCATTCAAATGTGTATAAAGATTTAAGTCTTAAAAAATTCCAAGAGTGAAGAATCTTCAAGATCCAAGTCCAAATGTATGGAAATGAAAGCCACTTGAATCTTTAAAGTTTACAAAACCCTCTCCAAACATCAAACTAAATAAATAAAAGCAAAGTCAAAAAATTATTGTTTAATACAATGAACAACTACAAATATTTGATACTAAGTCAAAAATAGTAATGAATATTTTTATTTTTGAAATAGCTATGCAACAAAACACAACTCAGCACCGTCAGTCGGGATCGCTCATAAACTCGGTGATCCGCCCTTTGGTATATTTATCACCATTTTGCATTACCGTACAACATCTTCATGTTATGGATCATTGCGCTATATAGTACTACTTCACAAAACTGCTTGGCGACACACATACTGCTCGTTTTCCCCGCCAATTTGATCGTTTTTGCGGCACACATATTGGATTTGACGTCTTCAAATCTTCATTTGTTCGTTCTTTTGGATGTTTTTGTTCTTTTTTGTTACATGGTGTCCATGACTAATCTCTAATTTCAAAATACTTGAAACTCAAGGTTTAAAGTAGTTTTTTCAGACAAAATATGCATTTGAGGACACTAAACCTATCAAATATATCCCTAAACAAGTCCAAATTATGTAATCATCAAAGATTCTTCTAGTGCATGAATTACACTTGCTAGGTCAACTAAGCAAGTAATCATGCTTTTGATTTCGAATATTACATTATAAGTATTTAACTGGTGCATTCTTTAATTGCATGTTAGTATTTTGAGAGATTCAGTAATTCCATATTTCAATTATATTTTTCCATATAAACATTTTGATTGGAGTAGAGTTAATATTGAGTCGAACAAGGGTTAAGCATACCCTCATAGTCCTAAACTACGTGCCCATAAGAGTATAAGTCCCTTTTGTTTTACATCAGATTTAGTGATCATATTATTCATTCTTTTATACACGTAGTATGGTATTTTATGAACTTTTGATGGGGAATATACATCACACACACATTAAGTTTACATGGTTTTATTTCCTACACCTAGACTCCTAGTGCATTTGACCACATTTTTAGTATATACATCAACATTGAGTTTAGCATGTTATTTTTAAAAGTAGATCTTTGTCATTGCATGATGCTTAGGTTGTTAGTTATATCTCAGTATTTTGACATTCTTACTAATTAAGTTTATGTCTTTGTTCTCTTAGTGTCTAGATCCTACAACCGTAGTACATTCCAAGTACTGACGCATACTCTGTGCTACATCGTTTCATGATGTAGGTTCCAAAGCACACACTAGAAGTTAGGGCATGCTTAAGTCTCCATACAGCGTACTCGACCTCTCGGAGATCTTTCACAAGACCTTCACATCATTCAGAGCATACATATATGAAAAGTAGTGCGGAACTAAAACATTTCACAACAATAGAACAATAGTTCAAATATCTTTTATATAAAACATAAGAAAGACTAAGTATCTTTATGGATATCTTAGACACATGAATATCTTGGGTCACAACCCATACATTAACAAAATGGAAATACTAAAGTCTAGTAAAATGTCTTTCGAAAAGGAAATCTAAACATAGCTATGCCCTTGAATCAATTAAGGACATACCAAGATTTGCTTGAAATAATAATATTCCCAAGCTTTACTTTTAATAGACTCCTCACTGTCAAACAACACCTTTAGAGATAAAGGAACATATGGAATCAGTACATTGAATTTACATAAGTATGGTGACATGCAATAAAATCATGCTAAAACGGATATTTACGTTACAGTATGCTTTCATGCTCTTTTGGTGTAAATCTCACAACATAAGTATAAGAACAACTTTGAAGATAACATACAAACATATAAGACAAATCTCAACTAATCCAAAATATACAACCTTCATCATTTAAAAACCATATGAACACATAAACCTTCTACCAAAGGAAATCCTAAAACCCACTTAAGTAAGATATAAATTGGCCGCCCATAAAGCCCCTTCATACACACTTATGTGATCCTCAAGACTTCCTAAAGTAAGATTATTCCCTTTTCATCATTATACTCCCTACCTAAGCTCACTCTAAGATTCACCTATGTAAGACATGAAGAGACTTCCCAACACCCTCTATAAGACTACTTAAGAAATCTTCAAAGCTATCCTACATAAGAACCCTTCCACTCACATGCATTAACTTAAGTCATCATCATTAATTAATACAATTAAGAAACAATAAAGCATTTAAAGTACTTCACATAGTGGTCTTGAAAGACCTAGGGAACCCTCATCCTAGCATCTTCAAAACCTACTTGTGCAATGCATACATAGCGTTTCATTCCACTTCCTACACGTTGTAGAACTTCTACAATACTAGAATATATCCCACATAATGATAATATGCTTTAACAGACATAGACCACACTATATAGGTATAAAATCTGAAGTCTACCCTACGCCGTGGAGGGTGTTCTTCCAGGCAAGGGTAAAACTAGGACAAATCCCATGCTGACACAAGGTTAAGGAATATTAATTATTTATTGGTACTGTAGTATCATCTTAAGTAGAGTCTCTATCACAAGCATATTCACTTTGTGCATAACCTTAGTTCTCATAGAGTTAGTTCATTCACATAATGTCCTATTAAAATATTTTTGTCATTACCAAATCATTGTAACCCCTACCAAGGATGGGTCCACTAGGGATGCCACTCAAGGTCAATCACATAAGCTCACCGACTTCCTTAAAGAAGGTTTTATGGCTTTCCAGCCAACCTATCCCTAATTCCATCATTCACACAAAAAGGACACCATTACGACTTTGAACTTCAAGGATTCTATAACCTTCTTCTATATTGAACGTTCCATGTTATTGACCTTTTTTACCTGTTCAAGGTCATATATCAATCATTCATACACATTACATGACAAAGGTGCTTAAGCCAACTAAGTCTAGAGTTCACATTCACATTCTTTCGTGTGTAAATTAGAAGGACATAAGTCTACCAATGATGGCACATCATCATAATTTTATGACATATTCAATAACAGTCAAGTACCGTACAAATACAACTAAGTCCACCTAACCATATACACTATCAACACATATAAAAACATTACTATATTCTATAATAGCCACATATAACAAACTAGAAGAACTCACACGTTATTCTCACATATACATATACACATAACCATCCTTCGTCTTGATCATCTACACAAGCAATAACATGATAACATTACAAATCACATGATATTGCTGACAAGGCCATGTTCTTCACAATTATAACACATAAACACCGACACCATAAGGAGACCATACAAACCAATACCATTCAATAGAAACTCTACTCAATATAGAGATATTAGTTCAACTTACCACCTTTCCATCATCATCATCAACATTCTTTACCCTTTTCAATCAACTCACTTCAAAAAGACTCTTACCCATAGCCATATACACAATTATAAGTCAACAACGAAACCATGACAATGATGAAATGGTATGCAATATGAATATCATCAAATTAGGACAGTTTATATACAATTTTATCATGATTTTTACAAAATTTATAGCCCAATACAATCTACACAAGAATTCACTAATATCAAGCCATGATTTAGGAATTCATGTAATTCATGGGTTCATAGGAATTTTGATATTAAATCATTCAATGAAAATCAATTATAACATAAATCATTGATTCAAATATTTTTAGTCAAGAACCCATTACAAGAAGTTATAGCACTTTATGATTTGAGAAACTCTTAAAAAAGCGTTTGTAATTGGACTCCTTGAAAGGAAGAGGGTTCAAGGATAAAAAACCATACATATATTAAAGAAAAAACCCACAAATTGATGGAGAAAAACATGGAAAATCTATCTTTTTCCTTGGAGCTGCAAATCATCATTAATGGAGATTTCGGAGAGAGGGAATGGAGAGGTTCACTATTGAGTTGAGGGTTTTACTTAATTGGTGACTTTTTGGGGTTTAAAAAGACTAAATAACCGTCAAAAAAGAATCCCTAAACTACCCAAAGGAGCCCTGATTTTATTGGACCTTTTAACAAATTCAAATTTATCTTAAAAAGATGCGACCAAATATGGGAAGACACTGCACGTCGCGGGGTCAACTCCAATTATTGATTTTGGAATTTTATCTGAGATAGAATGGTTCGTGTTGGACCTGCGTCGCATAGCAAAAATTTCCCTTCGAGTGCTGCATGCTCATCCACTGTCAATTCTTGGTTGCCTCGGTAGCTTCTTTGGCCCATGTTTGGGTCCACCTCAAGAACCCTTTGGCTGGTCCTTGGGGCATAGTTCTCGGACGTTTAGATCTTTATCATGCTAGTCTATGTTTAGGAACCATCGATACCCAAATTCACCCTCATTCCATACCGCAAAACTCCACTACAAAACACTACCTCACACTAGTTCAACTTGTGGACTATTTTTCGGACGTCTTGGACGTTTTTTGACGTTTAACTTCAAAACTCCTCAAACTGACTTCTAATACTTAAATGAATCATTTTACGACCTTATTAACTCATAACATACATTTTAGGCTTTCGTTTAACATAGATCATTTTTGGGAGTGTTAGATTCTTCCTCACTTGGACAACATTCATCCGCAAATGACACCAAAACACATTCAACACTTTCAAGAGATACAGAATCAAGACTAGCAGCTTATAACCACACCAAACCATACACAATATTCATAGATAGGAAGAACATCAACTCCACATAATCAAGAGACTCGAACGCAACAAGAAAGTAGGAACAACATCTACAACTTATCATGCAATAAGAGTCTACCTTTTCATTTCACAAGGGATTAACGTCCGTATCCACATATCATCATGCTCATATTCATTATTTCTATGAACATTATAACCATTTCTCATGAATACATAATCAAGCAATAAAATAAATTACCTTAGAGTAAAACATGCTCACTAGTTCACTAATGCAACTCTTAAGCAATTCATTATAAAGGCATGACAATATGAGAGACTAAATCCTACAAACTCATTTTACAACATAACCATACCCTCATGAAAAGATATGTATAATGCAAGGAGATCAATGAAATTCATTTTCACTTAGACTCCTAAAAAACATGCAACATGCTACTATAAAGTTCTAAATCTCAAGCTCGAATATAATAAAATATAAGACACAACAAATCCCTGCCCAACTATTCACCATACTACCCCATTAGAACAAACCTATCATAACTAGACATAGAAAACTATAAATTACAGGCATCCTCACCCGAAGTTTCTTTAGCTAGGGGAACATAGAAGCGATTCCTCTTTTGTGCACCAACATCCGGAGCATTAGGAGTAACTTGGTTGGCCTCTCTTCCTCTAGACATAATAGTAGGACAATCTCTCACCTTATGAACATCCTTACCTCAACCAATGAATACACCGGTACCGGCAAGACACTTCCGAAAGTTCTTTTTCCCATAAGTAGAAAAAGTAGTCTTAACACCTTGAGAACCATCACCTCTCTAAATATTGACGTTAGGATCTCTAGAACCATCTTTATTTGGAGCCCTCTTCACAAACCTAGGTTGGTTTGGATCATGATATCTACCCCTCTTTAAATTCCTTGAAATCCTATGAAGTTTGGACTCTTCAATGGATTGTGCATACACGGTGACTCTAGATAGCTTCATGTCAATGTTGAGCATGGCCGTACGACACTCTTATATCACAAGGCAGTAACACCGGTCACAAACCTTCTCATCTCATCTCTAGGGCTAGACACCAAAGATGGAGCACACCTAGAAAAGAGAGTAAACATCAAAGAATACTCTTCCACACTTATATTACCTTGCCTAAGATTTACGAACTCTTCGACCTTCACCTCCCTCATCTAACCGGGAAAGTACTTTCCTAAGAAGGCCTCCTTAATATACTCTCACTCTATAGGATCCGACTTAACCGGCCTATAGTCTTTCCATTGAGTGTAACATTCTTGAACAACTTCCCTCAATTGGTATGAAGCCAACTCCGTCTTCTCCCTACAAGTCACCCGATAACACTCAACACCTTGTACATACCATCAAGAAACTCTTGGTGATCTTCTCCCACCATAGAACAAAGGAATATAAGAGTATTCATCCTCAAAAAGTCCCTCAATCTAAGGGTCGTGGTGCTTTCAAAAGAATTCATCCTAGGCTTAACATCCCTATTCACTTGAGCCTTTATTGTTTGGGCTAGGGAAATGAGTGCCTCTATAATCTACCCATTAGTCATGGCCGGAGGAACCACCATAACCTCATTCTCTCATCAAATATAGGGACTTCATCACCTCGGGGAGGAACTTTGACACTTTGTAGAACTTGTCCAACTCGGGGAGGAACTTCTTCATTCACTTTTTCCTCTTCCACCCTTCTTGCGGACATTCTTCTTGTACTCATATCCTATAAACACAAAAGAAGATATTAGGAAAAGACACTCATAACCTCAAATCTATGGCATGACATAAGAGTAATGAAGAAAGTGAAACTGTATCGTCCTATAGCCTCTCCCACATATATATACATATATGAAAAGTAGTGTGGAATCGAAACTTTTCACAACAATAGGACAATAGTTCAAATCTCGTTTATAGAAAACATACATAAAAAAGACTAAGTCTCTTTGTAGCCATCTTAGATACATGAATATATTCCCAAGCTTTACATCCAATAGGCTACTCACTTGCCACCTACATCTTTAGAGATAAAAAACATATGGAATTAGTACATTACATGCACTAAGTATGGTAACATGCAACAAAATTATGCTAAAATAGATATTTACTTAAAAGTATGCTTTCATGCTCTTTTAATGTTAAACTCACAACACAAGTATAAGAACCACTTTCATGATAACATACACACATATAAGAAATATATTAAGTAATCCACAAAACATATGAACACATATACCTACTAACAAAGGTCATCCTAAGACCCATGTAAGTAAGATATGAAGTGGCCTCCTATAAAACCCATTCACTCACACCTAAGTGATCCTCGAGATTTCCTAAAATAATATTATTCCCTTTGAATCTTTAGACTCCCTACCTAAGGTAACTCTAAGATTCACCTAAGTAAGACATGAGGAGACTACCCGTACACCCTCTTTATGACTACATAAGCAATCTTCAAAGTTGCCCTAGATAAGAACATTTCCATTCACATGTATTAACTTAAGTCATCATCATTCATTAAGATAATTAAGATACAATTAAGTATTTATAGGACTTCAAATAATGGTCTTGGAGGACCTAGGGACCCTCATCCTAGCATCTTTAAAGCCTACTCGTGCCATGTGTGAATAGTGTCCTGTTCCACTACCTACACATTGTAGAACTTCTTCAATACTAGAATGACTGCCACATGATGAGAACATACAATACCTGACATAGACCACACTAGCTAGGTATGAAATCCGGAGTCTACCCTATCCCGTGGAGGGTATTCTACTTGCCAAGGGTAGAACTAGGATACATCCTATGTCGGCACATTGTTAAGAAATATCAAGGGTTTCTTGGTACTATAGTATCATCTTATGTAGAGTCATTACCACAAGCATATTAACTCGGTGCTTAGCCTTAGTTCTCATAGAGTAATTTCATTCACATAAATTCATTTGAATAGGTACCATATTTTTGTCTTTACCAAGTACCCCCTTACCAAGGAATGGTCCACTAGGGATGCCACTCAAGGTCAATAAGGATACTTCAATGACTTCCTTAGAGATGGTTCCATGTTTTTCAATCCAAACTATCCCTAAGTTCATCATTCACACAAGAGGGATACCACTACGACTTTCAACTTCAAGTATTCTATAACCTTCTTTCTATATTAAATGTTCCAAGTTATTGACCTTCTTTACATGTTCAGGTCATATATCAATCATTCATACACAAACATGACAAAGGTGATTAAGCCTACTAAGTTAAGAGTTCACATTCACATTTTTTCGTGTATCTTGTAGAGGGATACAAGTCTACCAATCATGACACACCATCATTATTTCATCACATATTCAAGAAAATTCAAGTACCATATAGGGTCAACTAATTCTACCTAACCATATACACTAGCAACACATATATAGACATTACCATATTCTATCATTGCCACATATAACAAACTAGAAGAACTCATACCTAAACCTCATATACACATTTACACATAACTATCCTTCACCTTAATCATCCATACAAGCTCTAACATGATAACATTACAATTCACAAGATAATGTCGACAAGGCCATGTTCTTCACAATTATAACACATCAACTCTGCCACCATAAGTGGACCATACCAACCAATACAATTCAATATCAATTATACTCAATATAGAGAGATTAGGTCAACTCACCACCTTTCAGTCATTATCATCAACATTCCTTAGACTTTTCAATCAATTCACCTTAGAAAGGTTGGTATCCATAACGATATACAGAATACTAAGCCAACAATGAAACCATGTCAATGATCCGATAATATAAAATATGAATATCATCAAATTAAGGCATCATATATACAATTCTATCATTATCTATACATAATTCAATAGCCCAATACAATCTACCAAAGAATTCATTGATATAATGCCATGATCAATTGACTCACATTACATCCAAGACTATAAATTCATGTAATGTATGCGTTCATAGGAATTTGATATTAAATCATTCGATTAACATCAGTTATAACATAAAACATTGATTCAAATCCTTTTATGCAAGCGCATGACTAGAAGTCTAAATAGCACTTTATGATTTGAGAAATTCTTAGAAAAGCATTTGGAATTTGACTCCTTGAACGGAAGAGGTTCAAGGATGGAACACCATACCTATATTGAAGAAAAAACCACAAAATTAATGGATAAAAAGTTGGAAAATCAGTCTTCTTTCATGGAGCTTCAAAGCTTCAATGGAGGTTTTGGAGAGAAGGAATGGAGAGGTTTTCTTTTGAGTTGAGGGTTTTGATTAATTGGCGACTTTTTGGAGTTTATAAAAATCAATAACAGTCAAATACTAATACAAAACTACCCAAAACACCACTGAACTTGTTTGACCTTTTAACCAATTAAAATTTTATTTAAGAATGACACGACCAAATTCGGGAAGTTACTGCGGGTCGCAGGGTTACCTCCAGTTTTTGGTTCTAGAACTTTATTCAAGACATAATTGTTTGTGTTTTCCCTGCTTCCTAGGTCTAAAATTTTGCTTTGAGTACTGCAGGAGTGATGCGCAGCCATTAGCAATTGTTGGTTGCCTTGGCAGCTTGGTTGGCCATGTTTGGGTCCTCCTCAAGGACCCTTTTGGATAGTCCTTGGGGGCGTTGTTCTTAGATGTTTACACCATTTAAATGTATGTATATGTGTAGGAACCATTAATACCAAATTACACCCTCATACCATACCCCAAAACTCCACTAGAAAGCACTACCATACAGTAGTTCAACTTGGACTAGTTTTCGGACGTCTTGGACGTTCTTTGACATTTCACTTCAAAAATCCTCCAACTAACTTCTAAAATTTATAATAATAATTTAAGAAATTATTAACTCATAAAGCACATGTAGGGTCTAGTTTAACGTAGCTCATGTTTAGGGGTGTTACAGTTCAGGTACTTAACATCTAGATCATGCTTAGATCAATTTTAGTTCGTATTCAACATCTTAAGTGGTGAGTCCTCATATTCCAAGGAAAATGGATATGATTTCTTTTAGTATCTATGTTTCGTTTTAAATTTTCTTAGAGTTTGATGGGGCATGTACCAAAAATTCAACTTAGTTAGAGGCTTTTCAGACATAGTAGTAGTATCAAATTTAATAGTCAAGTTTAATATTTTAGCTGTTATTAAACTCTTAGTATGTTTTATACTTTTGGACTACTTGGGTATTAAACACTTTTGGTTATCCACTATTTTCTTTTTTCCATAGTATGTTTCTTGTAATGTTATTATCCATATGATTGATATATGTCACATACATGGTTAGTTTGGGGTCACTCATGATCCTAGGTCCTGTATTACGTCATGGGGGTAGCCTCAACGTGTGACAAACTTGATATAAGAGCTTTACCTTCTATAGTGCTAGGATATTTGGAAGCCTCACTAAGTAGAGTCACGTTCACGGGGTGTGAAGTGCACCACATCCATCGGGGGGAGACAATGGATTATTTTAAGTTATTATTATCGTGTGTGATTTTTCAATCTTTTTATAACTCGTCCTCTTCACATTTCAACAAATACCTCCAAGATTAGGTAACAGAAGGGATCATCCAGAAGCTCTCGTAGACCCATTGAAGGAGCCAATCATTCATAGCAACTTCAAGTATGCTTACAAAGTACATGCTTTGGCCATGTCTACTCAGGTAAATTAATAGGCTCTGGTTCTAGCACTTCCACAAACTATCAATACTACAACAAGATTCCAAGAATTTACTCGGATCAACACTACTTATTTTCATGGGTCTAAGTATAAATAAGAGCTTCTCAAAGACATTATAAAGGTGACAAAAATTATGAGCATCACTCAAGTCCCGAGTGCAAATTTGTCCGCCTATTAGTTGAAGGCATGTGTTTTAAACTTTGTATAAGTAATGGAAGAAATCTTTTTGTATTAATCAAACTCCAAAAACTCTCTTAGAACAATTTTATATCTCTACTCTATATGGTGACATAGGTATATCCACACATGTATACATAAATGTCCCTGTCATGTTCTATCAAAAAGTAACCTCACCAAATCACATAGAGTTAGAAATTTTAGATTCTCATATCATTTTAGGCATGGATTGGTTACATTCCTGTTATGCTTCAGTGGATTGTTGAACTAGAATCGTTTATTTTAATTTTCAAATGAGCCAGTCTTATATTGGAATGATAGTAGCCTAGTGCCTAAGGGTCAATTTATTTCTTACTTTAAGGGAACAAGAATAATTTCCAAAGGGAATACCTATCATCTTGTAAAATTTAAGGATTCAAACTACGAAACCCCAACTCTAGAGACAATCCCAATATGAAATGAGTTTCCACAATATTTTCCAAAATATTTTCCTAGAGTTCCTCCCAAAAAGGGAATCGACATTGGAATACATATCTTTCAAGATACCCATCCCATTTTGATCCCTCCTATAGACTGTCTCTAACCTAGCTTAAGAAATTGAAGAGTAGTTGAATGAGTTTTTATGTAAGGGCTTCATCAGAACAAGTAACTCTCCATGGGGTGCTGTAGTGTTGTTCATGAAAGAGAAAGATGGTTCTCTTAAAGTTTCAATTGAATATCATTATTTTACCAAGGTCATCATAGAGAATAATTATCCCATCACGAGGATTGATGACTTGTTTGATTAGCTTTAAGGTGCTAGTTGATTGTCCAAGATAGACCTTAGATCCAGTTATAGTCAGCTCAAAGTTAAAGATAGTGAGATTCCATAGACAAACTTCAGGAGTCGGTATGGTCACAAAGAATTTGCAGTTATGTATTTTGGACAAATAAATGCTCTTCATTCTTTCATAAACATAATGAACAAAAAATTCATACAATATTTGGACTTATTTGTTTTAGTCTTTAGTGATGATATCCACATTTATTCTCAAAGTGAGGAGTAACATGCGATTCATCTAAGAGCTGCTCTATAAAATCACAAAGATTGCCAGTTATTAGCTAAGTTTAGAAAATGTAAATTCTGGCTACAGTCGATTGCTTTCCTTGGTCATGTGGTATCAACTGAAGTCATCCGAGTGGATTCTCAAAAAATTGAGGCGGTGAAACACAGGCCCAGACCCACCTGTTTAACAGATATCAAAGTTTTCTTAGGTTTTGCTGGTTATTTTAGGAGATTATTTGAAGGATTTTCATCCTTAGATTCCCCATTGACCAAGTTGACTCAAAAAATGTTCAAATTACAGCGATCATATGAGTGTTAGAAAAGTTTGTCACAATTGCAGACTAGGTATACTACAACTCCGGTCTTGAGTCTACCTTATATTTAGACGGATATGTAAATTTTTATAACATCTGGGGCAGGCGTAGGTTATGTATTGCTGCAGCGACGTAAGTGAAGAGTCCATGATTCAGACTCATCAAGGTCTATATTTTTGTAGATGTATTTTCCTTAAATATATATTTTCTCTAAATAATTTATTAAAACCCTTAAGTTCAGGTATTTAGACTTTGAGATATAACATCATGGAATTCAGAAAAAAGGAACAAGGTTGTGAATGAATTAATAAAAGGCAACTTGAGGATTACCCAATACATTGGGTGAGTCGCCAAAATGGCGTTATTCTCGCCTAATATTCCATTGTGATGAGACGTGAGTAGAAAAGATCAAGTTAGCGGTGAAAAGAAACAATTGGCATTTCACAGAGAAGTTTTGCAAAGAGAACTAGATCGACTAATGATCCAAACTTAAAGATCCTGAAGCCAAAATCAAGACATAGATGGAATATAGCAAAGGGAAGATCAGATCACCGAGTTTGCCGACAATCCTGACTAACTGAGCCGAGTGATCCTCCAAAGAACAAATTTTTGAGAACTACAAATACTTGTTGAAATTTCTAGTTTTTTATCAAATTTTTTATTATTAAAACTTCTTATATTAAGATATATAATTCTAGTATTAGTTATTAGAGTGTGTTTGTGGGCATTGTTCTTGAGCTTTGAAGACTTGAAAGTTTCCAACTTCATGAAATGTGTTGTTGTTGTTGAAGAATCTTCAGCACACAGTTTATAAATACATTTTCTAATCATACCCAATTGATTTAAAAACCTTTTGGAATCGGTTATTATCTCTGTGTTAGCTTATAGTTTCTTATAAAACCCCATTGACACTTGTGTCACCCCTTAAATTTGTTATGCTTTCATTCATAAATGTCATTTTGCTATGACTAGCATGAAATAATTTGTAATTGGCAGTTATTCTCGTAACCACTCCTTGCAGGATTTGACCGCAACTCACATAGTTAGGTTATATTTCTGACTAATGATCGTTGAAAAATATTATTGGATAAAGTGTTCTAATACATCAATTAAAAATGGAGCTGCCCAGGAGTGGTGTTATTTGAGAATTTTCTGTTAAATCAAATTTTGATCTTGTTAGTTATAGTTCAAGTGACTTAATTTTTAGTTTTGTTTTGTTTGCTTTGTTGTTGCTGTTTTGAAAGATAAAAGGTGAAGATATGGACTTTCCACCATTAGAAGTGATGATGTTCCGGGATAGGATTCTAACCTTCAGGAAATTGGAAGTTGAACAACTTTATGAGTCGTTGCTAAGATTTAAAGGAATTTAGATTCAATGCTTAACTTACGAAATTCCCGACATAGTCTTTAAAAAATATTTTAATATGATGTCTTGGTCTAAAGAACTGAGTGTTGTCTAATCAACATATCCCTAGTTGTCTAGTGCAACAACCCTATGTAATAACAACCCGATTACTTGACCACCTGAGGGAGTCCAATAAAGGATTCAAAAGGGACTTCATCTTAACATCTCTATTAACTCAGATTGATAAGTTTACCAAGAAGGTTAGAGAGAGATAACTTCAGTGTGCGAAGAGGATTTCTATGTCCCTCCTCATGAGCAAAGAAAGTTGAAGAACAAAGTGGATGGAAAACTAAAGCAATGCTCACACTCCTTCTCCGACAAGCTAATAGGCTTAATAGAGTATTAGAGGATTTAAGGGAGAATTTGTTGATGTTGAAACAGATAACAACCTCCAATGTAATGCTTAATCAGCTACTAAGATCCTAAAGTGTATCAAGTGCTGAATGATCTTTACAAGAATCCAAAAGAGGGGTTTCCTGATAAAATGGAGGCAAACTCCAATAATGAACTTCAGTGTGGACTTGCGTTGTACCGCGACGTTAAATAAGGCACTGCTTGGGAAGAAACCCAAGATCTTTTTATTACTTTATTCGTGCTTTAGAAGTAATAGTGTGTTGACTGTGAAAGTGGAAGTTAGGAAGGTTCTTTAAAAGTGTGAGTTAGCGAGAAAATGGCCCTATGAACGCATTTTCGATAAGGTATGCGAGCTTGACCCAGACCGCCGACTAGACTCAAGGCAAAGTTACGTTGGATTCTGTAATAATGGGTGAGCATCTGAAATTATTGGCGATATGCTATCCAGATCAGCGATCCCCATCTTGTTCGTCGTTTGGACCCTCATTATCATTGGAAGTTCGGTAAAACTCGGCGAGCTAATTTTTCATTAATCGTGTCGCCGAGTGAATCAGCAAGAACAACTAATATCGCCGAGTGGGTGTCAACAGGATAGTTATTAAAAAGTCCAAAGGTCTAAACTTCAAATTATTTTAGTATCCCTCACTTCTGATCTCCTAAATGTCACACCTCTTTAGTATTTACATTCTCTAATGGTTTAGTTATTTACTTTTGCTCGGAATTAAAATACTTTGATGACTAGATTTTCAAACTTTATATTGTTCAGCATAAAAGGTGGGTTTTACAAACCTAGTGTTGATATTTTTATCACATTTTATAAACTTTTTCAAATGATATCATTGCTTTGTCTTGTTCTGGAACTATTATAGGATTAAGTTGTTGCTTTCCTATTTATAATATCAGTATTAGGCCCGTGTTGTTTTGACTAATGGAATCCCATATTCTTGTTTTCTGAAATAAATTTGAAATTTGGGGGTTCTGCTTGCATGTTTAGTTTGAAATAGGAGAAATCATAGTATTCTTTAGTACTATGTGTTATGGGTCATGTAAGATTTTGACTAGTTTATGGTTTGATTTTGTTTTCAGTGGTGCGGGGTTGAATTCAAGAAGTTGAGTTGAAAATAGGCATGTTGTGTCATTTGGTGAGCTAGTCCAAGCTCGCCAAGTTACTCGGAGGTTCTCATAAGTCCCATGTCTCGCCATTAATTTCATGTTGTATGTGTTATTTGCCTCTTTAACTTTTGAGGAAAAACTTGGTGCCACGGAAGGCAATTTATGACTCGCTGGAAGTCTTCTAGATTGCTTTTGTCTTCACTCTCAAACCCTTGTTGCAGTGTAACTTTTGATGAATTTATTCTTGCTCACCGAAAGATGTTGGTTAAATGCTTTAAGGGTTGTGCATGGCCAACATACCAAAAATCTTAAGCAAATCTATCTGGTGATCCTAAACAGGCTTTCCAATGTGTTTAGACAACTCGCCGAGTGGACCGACGAGTATATTTGCAATTATTTTTCTATGAACTTTACTATTTCTAACTTTTTTTGATATTTTGTAGAGAAGGATACACCCAAGGTGAAAGGAATAAATATTCCACACAGAAGGAAATCATAAGGAATTACAATCAATGAGGATGCAACTACATCCACGGCTAAAGCTGACGAATCACATCTACTAAGACAGGAGAATGCAAGGAAAAAGCACCTGCATCACTATAGCACAACGAGACATTTATGCTAATCACCTCACTAGTTCGTAGAGTAAGTGTGAGCACCAAGAGCCTCAGAGTTCCGTGTAGAGTAATGATGAGTAGGTAGCAGCACAAAGGGGAGAGAAACAATCTAAAAGGATGAATGATCCGTGTAGGATTAGGACTCATCAGCATACCACTTCCCTTCATCAATTTCCATCACTAGCATTTTTGATTTCACCAATAGTTCAGTGTCTCCCTCCTTAGAAATTGAATAGATTAAAGACTGAGGGGTTGAGGACAATTCTTTAAAAAAAACGTGTATCCACAAATGGAGTGGTTGATAGATATCCATATATTATGAGTTTCCTCAAGTACAATGATTTTCATATTTTCACCAAGTCTCTTGGCCCATATATTCAAAATTGTGCTTGAGAAGTCTATGCCTCTTATAGGACCTTGATACCAATGCGGAAGAAACAGGCAATAACATTCAAACCGACGGAATGTGTAGTTATTGGTAAAAAGGGTCAAGTGTGACCATGACATTATTAATGTTAACATTGATCGTCATTCTAACATAGATGATGACTTACAGTCAATGATTAGGTCTAAACCGCTAGACAAAATAAAATAGTGGTTCGCCCTTCTTATCTTATTAGATAATACTACCAAGTGGCTTGAAGCTTAAACTGTTGTTAAAAACAACGATCATAACGTGGCAACACCACTAGTTTGGGTTCATTAATAGTATGATCATGCAATCTCAAAATGAATATATTCTCAAGCATGTCAAAGCAGTCTGTTTAGGCATAATTATTGATAAAACTAAGATATATTTAGGGACCATCATTGCTGCATACATTCTTATGCATGCAAGGCAGCTCCAAACCCCACTTTCTTTCCCGGTATTTATCAATGATTTGTGAAAACATTATTGGGTACCTACAGATGCCAAGAAGGATGTGGTAATTGTTATACCTGGTAAATCCAAAGACATAGGCTATAGTATCACCTATTGTCTAATGATTTAAAATAGTCTTTCTAGTCCTAAACAAAGGTAATTAACTTGATTAGTATGTATTAGACCCAAAAGGTCAAAAAGCAACCACGACGTCCGCAGACAAGTGAATGGGATCTAGTGTGCCTTGAATAGAGTTTGAAGGGTCGTGTGAAGGTCAAACCTTGTAAAAATAATTAGGGTACACCTTAGAGTTTGTTTAGGGCCACAAATTCCAGGAATGACTCCCCAAGGACCACCCTAGGGGTTCTTGAAGAGGACCCAACCCATGAACCTAAAAAGTTGTCAAGAAATAGCTTGGAGCCATGAGACATCGATGAGCTCATGCCCCGTCGATGGTGCACTTAGACTCCTGTCCCTTGGTCCCCAAAAAGGGACTCTCGATCCAACACCACGTTGACCAGGACAATATGTTGTCTGGTCAACGGGAGCGTCGATGGGGTCTTGTCAATTGACCCAAACTCCACTGCCTTCACACGATTTATGTGGGTGTGGTTGGGTAATTACTTATTTATTTAATTAATACTTAGGAATGGTTATAATTAGTTATTTTAGTATTATATAAGTATCTTAAGTCATTAAACTAACCTAACACCTCATAACTCTAAAGACCCAAAAAAAACTCTCACCTCTCTCTTGTTTCTCTCTGTATCCCGAAGATTCACATTGAAGAAGAACACCAAGAGTTCCATTGGGATTCAAGAAAAATACATTCCCTCATAATTCTCCTAGTAATTTCAAGGTATAGAGACTATTCACTCTTGGGATTCCTTTCCCCGAGAGGTTCTTCAAAATTTGGATTTCAATGTTCTTGAAAAGCCTATTTTTCAACCAATTTCGTGGGTCTACTTATTAAGATGAATTATTTAGTCTTAATTAAATTATTAGTTATGATTTATGTAGGTTTATGTGTGGATTGATGTATCACCTTAATCTTTGACTTTAATCTCTATAAATACCCATGACTACACCTTTTCTCCTAACCCTAAACTGTGAATTAGCTTAGTTATATTTAAAGAAAATATAATAGAACGTGTTCTTAAATAATTTACTATTATATGATGATGATGATTTAATTTTTGGGTGAATATAATGGATTTAGGGATGAGGTCTTGGATGAGATTCTTGGAATCCACGGGTAAGACTTTCAAGATTATGAACACTACATTGTATTTATGTTGGTCTATTCTTTGTAATGTCGTTCAATGGAAGTATAGATGATGAATTTATGAATGTGTGATTAGTCTATGAACATTATGGATGTTAGATGATTATTGGTGTATTACTTTGAGAGATTAGAAGTAATTTTTATGTGAACCTTATTACTATGATTATGATATAATGTTCTCACGTATTATCGAGTTATGATAAAATGACTTACTAATCTTAGAACCTAGGAGGTATGATCATGTTTTATAATGGTCTAAACCGCTAAGACCTATATTATAAACTAATACTAAGGAAGACTTAGTGATACTTCAAAAAAGGGAATTTAGCTTAGCACCGGTGGACTAGATAAGGAGAGGTGTCCTTTAAAAATAGGAAGGAATTTCACCAAATGTTTCATGAGGTGGAAACTACAAAGCGAATTAGCATAAAGAGAGTGTTTGATAAAAATCTCCTAGTTCTTTATTTATGTTCCCCATAGGAAACCAATCTAGTGGATCCACTTAGACACTATTATGATGTATATGCCTTCCATGGGAAGTAGGATGCACTCCTTTCAGTGTGAGCACATCATTCCATGTTTATATCACATGGTCTGATGACAGTTATGGTGAAGTTTCTCGAAAGTAAAATGGATGAATAAAAGCAAAAAAGGATGCATGGTAAATAGGATTACTTCAGAGGTGTACTTAGTGTAGGTAAGGGTATGAGACTTTACCTATATATTGCACAAGTGGAGATTGCGGGGTGTCCTAGGGTGTTTTCTTTGTGTACATATGTTATGAATGAAATGAAAAATGTTGATTCTATATAATGTTGGTCTCATATGATGTCACTTTCACCTAATATAAATGATATTGGTATAAATTGCTATATATGAGGTTGACCACACTTGTTATGATGTCGTATGATGTAAAGGCAATGCTTATGGTCTCCTTGCTAGTTTACTTAGTTTATGTGGGGTTATGGGGATTCACATATACATTGCACTAGTTCTAGTTTATTTGAATTGGGATTGTGAGTAGGAACTTGTGATATATTGATGAAATGTTTATTATGGCTTTACTATGATGTTACTCTTGAACATGTAATATGAAAATGTCTTGTTGTTGTTATGTTACTGACATGTATATATTCTTAGAATTTTTATGGAAGCTTTCAGAGTTAACTATTAATTCTTACAAATAAAATGTCCCTTTTTCCATGCTTAGTACACGTGGTAACTTCTAACCCATATTCTCTCATATTTTTTACGATATGTGTAGGTTTGGGCCATTGAAGATATTACACTCTTTATTGAAGAACTTGGATTGATAACCCCAAGTTGGTGAGTCCTCAAGTCCAAGGATGGAGAAGCTTAACTCAACTTTTCATTTTCCTAATTCAAAGACTTTACATAATTTCTATATAAGACATATTGTAAAGATGTAAGGGCTATGTCTCAGATCTTGAACTCTTATGTTATATGGTTGTGTGAGATAATTGTAGTTTATCTTTCGATATATGAGAAGTCTAAGTGAACTTCAAATGTGTTGTTTTATGTTTTTAGAATGTTTGTTCAATCGATGATGAGATGATGTGTACTAAGGACTTGTCTAAGGCTTATAAAAGGAAGATGACGTCCGCTACGACTAAGGGGTGCTGACCATTCTGGGCAGACTATGTACCATAGCATGAGGTTGAATAATCATTGTAATAATGTCTCACATTCACATCTATGTAGAGTCTAGTTGATAATTCTGAAGTGCGCCACCCTTTTGAATGAGAATCTATGTAATGCTTAGGAAATTCTCAGTTCTTTGGTTTTCTCAAGTCATCGTGCCTCAAGAATCTTAACTCTATTTGTCCTTTTCTTCTTATCCTTTTATTGTGGTTATATGCTATGACTACTAGAAGGGAAGCCGCAAGAAGGGTCGAAGAGGAGATTGCTAAAGCGAGAGTTCCTCCCAAAGACAACGAAGCTCCTCTTCAAGAAAAAGCTCCTATAGCTGACCAAGATCCGTTCAATCCTTCGGTTATGAAGGATGGAGAGATAAGGACGAGTTTACTAAACTTAGAGCAAGCCATGACTACTCAAGCTCAAGTCGTAGATACTCCAACTCAAGATATGGCTTCTTGCTTGAGGGACTTCTCAGAGATGAACCCTCCCATGTTCTTTGGGTCTATGGTGAATGAAGATCCCCAATACTTTCTTGATGAGGATTATATGATTTTTTATGCTACGGGCGTTAGTTCAAATGCGAAGGATAAGCTAGCTTCTTATCAACTCAATGATGTGGCCCAAACTTGGTACAATCAATGGAAAGACAATAAGACTTTGCAAGCGGGTCCCATAAGTTGGGAAGTCTTTGGGAGGGAATTTCTTGATAGGTTCTTCCGAAAGGATAAAGGAGAGGAAAAATTTGAAGAGTTCATAAACCTTCATAAAGGAGGTATAAGTGTTCAAAAATACTCTTTGAAATTCACTAACTTGATTCTTTTCTTAGTTATCCAATCTTAGAGATGAAATGAGTCATTTTGTGACGGGTGTGTTACATGATCTTGTGGAAGAGTGTTGTGAAGCAATGCTTCATCAAAATATGTAAATTTCTTGATTGATGGTCCATGAACAACAAGTTGAGGAGAGTAGGCTTAAGAGAAATAATAAAGAGGTCAAGAGGGCAAGGCCCTGTGATCGAGGTACTTCTAAAGTTAAGTTATAGATATAAGACAAACCCAAGTTTAAGAAAAGATTCTAAAACCATAAGGACAGGGTATCTAACCCTAGGTCCCAAGTAGGAAAAGGTGGTGGTTGACCAAGTGATGTACCGGAATGTTCTAAATGTAGCATGAGGCATGTGGGTAAATGTTTGATGGGAATGGATAATTGCTTTGCTTGTGGAGAGAGTGGTCATATGGTTAGGGATTATCCTATGGCGAAGAATCAAGGAAAGGAGAGTAATCAAGCACAAGCAAGTGTTATTAGTTCTGATGCTCCTAAGAAGAACCGCTACTATTCTCTCAAGTCTAGGAGTGATCAAGAGGGTTCTCATGATGTTATTACTGGTATGTTGGAAGTATTTTAAATTAATTTTTACGCATTGTTAGATCCCGGTACCAATTTATCTTTTGTAGCTCATTTAGTGGCTATAAAGCTTGATATTCACCCTGATGTCTTAGTTAATTTTTTTTTTACTTCTACCCTAGTGGGTGACTCTGTTATTGCTAAAAGAGTGTATAGGAGTTGTCCATGTTATTTTACAATAGAGTTACATTAGTTGATTTTGTAGAACTTGATATGTTGGACTTTGATTTCATATTGGGGATTGATATATCGTGCTTTCAAGGTATTTTTAATACTTTTTCCTTAAGTTTAGTGTGTGTCCAAAAGTCTTTTTGTATTAATTTTTATGTAAGTTTCTATTTATTTGCAGGAAATCTGTCTAATGATGAACGCGGAAGTTTTTGAGCAACAAATGCAGAAAAGTACCACCTACAAAGCTTATGACGGTCCGTCGTGCCTGTGACGGTCCATAGGTCGCATCGTAGTGAAGCTGCTGAAGGAATATGGGGATGTCTGACCAAGTGTGGGGTGACGAAGTTCATGACAGACCGTCGTAGCAATGATGGTCCGTCTTGCTGGTTCATCGTGATGATCAGAGAAGTAGTCCCAGTACCCAAATTCCAAGAGTTTAAGTGTTATGGAACGAAGACCCTCGACGGACCGTTGTGCCGGTGACGATCCGTCATACCTACCGTCGAGGGTACAGAAGAGAGCATTAGAAGAATTTGAAAAGTATGGAACGACGGAGTCCATGAAGGCCCATCGTGACCACGACAACCCGTCGCGAAGTCCGCCGACCCAGCCGTGTTTTGACAGATTTTCAGCAAATAGAGTCCTTCTTTGATTAGGTTTCTGTTTTTTATAAATAGTTCAAAAAACCTCGTTTTTGGGGTTAGACTCTTGGTTATTAGAGACTTTTATGTTAGATTCTTTGTTTAGAGATTATTTTGATTATTAGACTTTGGATTGTTAAATTCCTGGAGTTTATTGTTGGTCATTTTTTCAATTAGTCAAGTAAATTTCTAAATTTTATTCTTTCTATTTGAAGTAAGTGCTTGAATTCTTATATCATATTTATGAATATTGTGAATATGATTATGGGTAACTAAACTGCATAGCTAGGGTTGTGGGAACCATGGTTGAATAATAAGATAAAATCTAACTAAAATAACAATTCTAGAATAGTGTCTTGCATGTATTGATAAATTTTTTGCTTAGAAGTCTTTTTAACGGATGGACAACGTCAGAACTCGCCTTAATGCTACTTTCCGGACCAAGGAGGTAGATAATAGGAAAAGAATTATCAACATAGATTTAGTGTATACTATATAATAGGCTGGTATTGATTGTTAAGAGGTAATAACTTAGTCAAATATCGAATATAATGCTTAATATGAGGTAAATGTAAGGGTTAGTATAGCAACACACGTAGCCAGACCATGGTGCGGAGTGAAATTTTCTAGATGCGGACCAAGGATTTAGAAATACATAACTTATTACATTGCATGCAAGATACTAGGAAAGAATTGTTATAGTTAGAATTATCAAATTAGGAACCTGTGGGGAACACGTAAACCCTAATTACTTTTATTAATTTATTAAACTCCAACATTTGAATCTGTTAGTTGTCTTTTTTAATTTAGCTAGTTATTTTCATTCATTTTGAAATAACCCCCCCCCCCCTTTTATTGTCTATGTTTTCTAAGGATGTGATAGACTAAATAATAGTAATAACATACTGAAGTTCAGTTTGAACCTCATAAGTTGAGTTCTTTACTTGATACGACCACTTTACTTCTTATTTGACAAGTAAGTTTGAGCGTATCAAATTTGGGCGCCGCTGCGGGGAAAGAAGATTTTAGATTAACTTAAACTTATTACTAAAGTTTAGTCAATATTTTGTTAATTTTACTTTGTTTTATTGTTTTGTATTCTTGCAGATCTATCTTCCTTGTATGCCAAATACACGGAGAGGAAGAGAACCCTTGTTTCCCTACGATCACGAATAAGCACGTACACTACGCAACATGAATCAAAACTTTGGTATTAATGATGATGATCCAAACCAGAACATCCCAGCTCCGGTTGATGTTCATGGTTAGTTATTACCTGATGATCAGGGTCAAAATCAATAAAGGGGACAAAATCCCGCGCCACGTCCTCAAGAATACTACTGAGGCTATGATAATATAGCAGACTCTGATGGGCCACTTGTCTTTCCCCTTCTACCACCAGGACACACCTTTATGGTAACTAGTAGCCTGATGCAAATGCTCACTGCCAGAGGTTTGTTTTCAGGGCTACCTTTTGAGGATCCACATGCCGATATAGCTAAGGTAAAGGAAGTGTGTAAAATTTGTGTAGGGAGGCCTGATTTGGATTTCGATGTAATAAGGCTAAGAGTCTTTCCTCTCTCACTAACTGGAGAGGCTGCTATTTGGTTCACTGAGATCCCTTATAACTCAATTTTCACTAGGAACCAACTAAGGGATGTTTTCTTAGCACGCTACTATCCGGGATAGATTCACCTCATTTTTGAGAAGCGTCCCCAATCACCGCATAGATGATGAGTCACTGATGGAATACTTCTATCGGGACAGGATGATAATGACAAAGCAGTGTTGGATACTATAGCGGGTGGTTCTTATGGGGAGTGTCCTTATGCTGAGATTGCTGAAAAGTTAGAGAAAATATCCCGAAATAATAAAGCTTGGAGTACTAGGAACTAAGCTATTGGGAGAAATACCTTTGCAGTGCAATCCACTAACAACCCAGCCACAGATGAGATTCGTGAAGAGATGGCTCAGATGAGAACTGAGCTTGGGTTGGTATTAAAATATATCACTGGGGGTGCAGAAAAGATAAATGTAGTTAACTACTTGTCTGAATCACCACCACCAAATGATGAATGCTATTATGAGGATAATTCCTATGTGGTAAATGAACAAACAGGGGGTCTCAGACCGAGTGCCTAAGGCTCAAATAAGGAGAATTGGCGCCAAGGTCAAGGAAACCAAGGTCCGATCTATGGTAACTATAACGGTGAGGGTCATTATGTCCGATATGGAAGCTACAACCGCGACAACAACTTCAACAAGGGTAACTATGGTAAAAGAAATGATAGGAATGGGCCCTATGTCCCTCCTCAAAATCGTGAAGTTACTCCTAGGGATGGTGGAGATAGCATGGCGCGAGTTGAAGATATGTTGCACAAAATTATGAGGAGGTTTGATGCTAATGATGAGCACATTAAAGAGTTAAGGAGTGATTTAGCGGGTATTGGCCTGAAAGTCGATACACATGCAATATCGTTTAAGCAGATTGAGTTTCAAATGGCCCAATTATCTGCGACTGTGAACACACGGCAACGAAGAACTTTTCCTAGCAACACTGTCCAAAATCTGAAAAATGACGGGCACTCTATGGCAATCACTACTCGGGGTGGTAAGCAGACCATTGACCCACCTATGCCATCTAAGGATAAAAAGTTGTCAAAAGATAATGATAAGGAGATAGAGGGTAGTGGTGAAGTAGAAGATAACACTGGAATAGATGTTGAAGTGCCTATAAAGGTAATTCCCATGCCTAGATCCCCCCTTTCCTCAGAGATTAGTGAAAAAGACCGAGGATGGTAAATATCGGCGTTTTATAACAATGTTGAAGCAACTATCTATCAATGTTCCTTTGGTAGAAGCTCTAGAACAAATGCCCGGTTATGACAAGTTTATGAAAGATATGGTTACAAAGAAAAGATCGGTCACTTTCGAGGGTGATGATAAATTGCAGCATTGTAGTGCTATTGCTACAAGATCTCTCGTACAAAAAAAGAAGATCCGGGTGCATTCACTATTCCTTGTACAGTCGGGTCATTACATTTTGCAAAAGCATTATGCAATATGGGGGAAAGCATAAATCTCATTCCCCTCTCGATTTACAAGAAGCTGGGTTTGGGTGACCCATATCCCACTGCCATGCGGCTACTGATGGCCGATCGAATAGTGAAAAGGCCTATAGGGATACTCCACGATATGCTAGTAAAATTAGAGTCATTCATATTTCTGGAAGATTTTGTTATTCTTGATTGTGAAGTCGTTTTTGAAGTGCCTATTATTCTAAAGAGGCCATTCCTTGTAACGGTAGAGCCTTAGTTGAAATGGAAAAGAGGAAGATGAAATTTCGATTGAACAATAAAGAAGTGTCCTTAAACATATGTAGGTCCATGAGGCAGAGTGGTGAGCTCAAATTGGTATTTGCTATATCCTACAAAGAAAATATGAAGAAGGATTATGACCTTAAAAGTTAAAACAAGAGTTTATGGTTGGGAATTTGGGGCTTTCAGACAATTCTAGGTTGCGCTTGTTTCCGGGCAAGCTCAAGTCTAAATGGACTGGTCCTTACATGGTTACCCAACTATTCCCTCATGGAGCAGTTGAGTTGAAAACCAAGGAGGGTGTGTTGTTCAAGGTGAATGGACAACGCATAAAAATCTATTTCGGGCATGCTAAATCGGCGAATGAAGTGATCGAGGCATACCATCTTGATGAAGTCTGAGTTATCAACTATCCTCCGTCGTGTCGCGATGTTAAATCAGGCGCTTGTTGAGAGGCAACCCAATACTTATAGTTTTTCTTTCTAGTAATGGCAACATTTTCTACTAATGGGTTTTAAATTTAAAGGCACATCACCAGGAAATTCTTCAGAAAATCACTCTGCAGCAGTCACTGATGGACCCATCGACGGACTGTCACGAACGTAATGGACCATCGCATGAATCCGTCGCAATGACGGACAATCGCAATCGCGACAGACCGTCCTCGGGGACTCGTCCAATCATTAATGAGCGTACCAGACCCGACCCGGCTGGAAACTTCAAAATTAGGGCACACGGGATGGAACAAATGACGGACCGTCGCATTAACGATGGACCGTCGTCGGGGACTCATCGCATTATTAATGAGCGTACCCGACCCGACCCGGCTGGAAACTTCTAAAAAATTTCAACTTATAAAACCCCCCACCCCTTCATTTGAACGGTTTCTTACCCTCTTACTCCTATTCCCTCCCTTTTAAACTTCCCACTTCCTACCTCTCTTTTAACCGATCATTTCCCTAAATTCCCTAATTCCTAAAATCCACTCTTTACTAGTTGGAGTCTGCTGTTGTGGTTCTCTTCTTGATCACCAAGTACCTTCCTCGCTTTTTTTTCTCAAATTCTCAGGCATCTGTCTCTGATTTCTACCCATTTACATTGAAGTTTTGTTCTTCAATTAGTATTACCCCATTTCTTATTGATGGTTCTTCATCCTTTGATCCAATTATGTCTAACCTAGGTTGAGAATCCTTACATTTTTCTGTTAAAACTCTAGAAATAGGTACTTTAGCATTGCTAGTTTACTAGGTATTTGGGTAGAAACGTATAGGTTAACACTAATTATTCAATGTGAGTCACAGAGGATGAATGTAGCATCCTCAGTGCTGTCACTGAATGACAGAACGTGATCCCGATGACGGACCGTCGTACCCATGACGGACCATCATAGGGTCCGTTCAACATCCCAATACCCCACTATCCAATTGTCTCCAAGTGTCCACCAATGGAAACATGCGACGGACCGTCGTGCCTGCACAACCATTCTTGTTGTCAGAGACCTTATTCCTAAGGGTCTTTTACTTTTTCTAAGTGTCCTGCAATGGACACATGCGAGGACCATCGTCCCCACGAGGTCCATCCTGCACAATCTTTCTGGTTTTCAAAGACCCTTTTTCCTTAGGGTCTCCTACTTTTTCTAAGTGTCCTCTGACTGACATCTACGACGGACCGTCATTCCGTCGATGGTCCGTCCTGTACAACCGTCGTGACGGTCAGAGACCCCTCTCCTAAGGGTCTCCACGACGGACATTGACGATGGATCGTCATTGTCACGACGGTCCGTCCTGCTTATCCGTCATAACTGTCAGAGACTTTCCTTCAGGTGCCTCAACATACACATAGTTTTAGGTAAGAAATGCCGGACCCCATGACGGTCCGTCGTACTCACAACAAACCTTCACCTGGTCCGTCGTGTTTCACTGTTACTACAGAAAAGTCATTACAGCTTAGCGCTTATATTTTTTTTGTTTCGTTTTTACTCTTCTTGTTTCTCCTTCTCGTACTAATGTTGATTCTTTACATGTACTATATATTATGGCACCAAAACAAGATCGAGTATACGCACGTGCGCGATCAAAGTCTGTCACCCCGTTTGCTCGCCTGGTCATTAGCTATGATGGTGAGCGTGACCTCCAGTATGTGCCCCCAGGTACTGCCACTCCATCCCGAGCTACACGTGCTGCCAGAGCTACGCCCATAAAGGTGGCGTCCGGCGTAGTCACTGCCTCCCAGTCTGATGAGGAGCGCTCAATGACCATCACACCTTCTGGTCAGCTACTCATGAAGAAGGAGCGTCTGGCTCTTTAGGAGTTTTGTGGTCGAAGGAAGCCTTCGGGTCTGGTGAAGTCCCTGCACCTGGGACAGTTGCACAGTCTGCCTTGTCTGATGAGGCTGACAGTTCTGAATCCACTCTCGGCTCACCGACTTGTGCTCTCACCCCGGTTGCCGACCAGCCCAACCGGTGGTGTGTCAACGGGCAGTATCAAATTTATTCAGATACAAAGTTTTTGAATGATAAAAGAGTTATGACACGGACCCTTACATAGTTGAGGCGGGTCCTTACGGGTAGTCTCCCTACTATGCCAGAGATCCACAATCTCTTCACAAGACACCGACTGGAGTGGACAGCGCGTTTTTTGGGCCGTTATAGTGAAGAGTTGGTTTGAGAGTTCTTAAGCCTCCTACGTGGCTACTCTCAGATAACAGATTGATAGGCGGGCTGCCCCCGCAACCCACTTGAGCATGTCCAAGTATGTGGAATTCAGGTTTATATCTCCCTGCCTGCCGTTCACCGGTATCTATACGGCGAGGATGTTGATGCCAACTGGACCCCTTTCACCACCGAGTTTGACTACTGGTGGCAAATTGTCAAAAATGGCCAATTCTTGCGTGAGCCATCGTTGAGAGAGACCACCAAGAGGTGGATGGCCCTGCCCTGGTCTACTGATGGAAAGGGTGATGACTGACTGATACGGTGGTGACAATCTGGCTGATACGGTGGCACAGGATCGCACGGCTACGCAGGCTGCTTCTGAAACCACTTACACTACCCCGGTCGAGTCTATCCTAGGTAGTAGCACTACCCCTAGCTCCTCTCGCTCAGCCCTTTCCCGCTCTGGTCCATCTTGCTAGGGTACACAAAATAGATGCATAGATGGCTACACTTCTGCATCACATCCAGCCTTGGATATAGAGGTCTATTGTTGAGGCAGAAGAGCGCTTGGAGCGGAGAATGGTCCAGCACACAGAGCGGAAGATCGCTGATCTTCATCAGCGCATGGACGCTTTTTAGTTGCGGGTGCTAGCCCGGCCAACCCCTCAGGTGGATGTGTCCACCCTTTAGGCTGCTGTCAAGAGTCTTCGAGCAGACATTGATTTGATCCTAGAGGCTAAGGTGCCTGAGTCTGAGGCCCCGTCTGCAGAGCCTGTTGAGGACACAGTGATGGCGGCCTTATTCGCCACTTCTGAGATTCCACCACCTCCCCCTCGAGAGCATGCCAAGAGGCGTAGGGATCGAGAGGAGGATGAGGCTACAACATAGAAGAAGGAGCATCGTGACATGGAGGCTGCGAGGAGAGCGTTGCTTGCTAATAAGAAGGCGCGTTGGATGAGGGGTGTACAGTCAGTTGCGGGGGCATCTAGTTCCAGAGATGTGGCGATAGCGGGAGGCACGACTGATAGTGCTGTTGATGATTAGAACACTACTGAGGGTGTCCAGATTACAGAGGTAGTGGGTTCCGGGGAACCAGACCCACCAGCTTGCTGATCGTTGGTGCTTTGCGCCCATGGTTTTCTTCACCTACCACTCTCGTATTTTAATTTTTTTATGCATTGGGGACAATTGCATGTCTTTTTGTTGGGGGTGGGGTAAATGGAAAGTGAGTGCTAGGGTGAAGTCTGAGTAGCCCAATTCACTATCCTCTTTTGGGGTTTTCTTGCCTGTGTTTTTTTTTCCCAAGAGACTCATTATTTTTACTGTTGAACCGGCATGTCTTTATATTGTGTACATAGTTTAGCTTTGAAGAATGATGACTAAAATGATATGCTGATGAAATGAAAATGATGCATGACTAGGCATAGTAATTGATAAATGTGTGGCTCGAAGCATGATATAGAGATACACCACTTTATGACCCTAAGTCTAAAATTCGAACTAGGTGTCTGATAAACTGGTAGAGTAATGAGAGGTCAAGTGAGTGTGAGAAGATTTTAATAGTTCACTATTTATACTGAGTGAGAACTTGCCTGGTTAATCCTTCTAAAAGTAAGCTGTAATAGACAATTAGGAAAGGATCATAGACCCTTGTTCAATATAGCCCATTTTTAGCCTAAAAAAAACCAAATTAAAGTAATCCATCTTTGATCCAATGCTTTGAGATTAAACTAGACCTTTCTTTTTCACCCCAACTGATCTTTTATGGGAATAATGTGTTGTCCCTGGTCCCTCCTTGGACATGTGCACCTCAGCTTATGCCAAAAGCATAAGTTGAGGGTGGCTAATGCAGTAAACAACCTTTTTATGGCCCTGACCCAACTTTGGGTATTGTGTACTTTGACTCAAGGCAAAGTCATGAGTTGAGGGTGGCTATTATGAGGAATGCTCTGGAAAGTGTGGTTGAAAGAACAAAGAGAGAGAAAGAACAAAGGTAAAGTGACTCAAGAACCAATTGAAAAAAAGTGAAATAAAAAAAAATACAATAAATACAAGCAAGAAAAGAAGAGAGTCACTTACACAAATGAAAAAAGAAGGGAAAATAGCATGGTGAAAGAATTTGAGAAATTGGGCGAAATAAAATGATAAAAAGTCGAATGTTTATTCGATATGTCAAGGAAGGCAAAAAGTCCCTAAAGTATACCTAAATATACCCTGCCTGACCCTGAGTCTATGTTACAAGCTATGAAAGTCCTCTCGTGGTCCTAAGAGTTGTATAGTGAACTTAAAAAAGTGAAAATAAGGGAAAGCTTATGGCAATATGTATGAATGAGTTGTGAATTTGTTCTGAGAGTTAGTGTTGAAAAGTAATACTTATATTCAAACTTAAATCATTGTATTAAAAATGAGGATGTTGTTTTGAAGTGAGGACACTAGTTGCAATACCGGAAATATTAGCACCTCAGTGAGAAATTGAAGAGGATAGGTGTTAGTGCGTGGTGAGTCTGTGTCATGGTCTGATTCCACATAATTCAAGCCTAATAGTGATAACATGCATAAATATCATGAGATTGATTGGGGTTGATAGCCAATTGATTGCGAAAGATAAAATATGGATACTATTGTACAAAGATTTTGTAGTGAGTCATAGTGTGCCGCTTGAGGACAAACAACGAATGTAGGTTGAGGGTTTTGATATACCGTGGTGTCACAGTATTTTTAATGCTTTTTCCTTAAGTTTAGTGTGTCCAAAAGCCTTTTTGTATTAATTTTTATGTATGTTTCTCTTTATTTTCAGGAAATCTGTCTAAAGATGAACGCGGAAGTTTTTGAGCAAGAAATGCAGAAAAGTACCACCTAGGGAGCTTGTGACTATCCGTTGTGCCTGTGACGGTCCATAGGTGGCATTGTAGTGAAGCTTCTGAAGGAAGACGGGTAAGTTTGACAAAGTGTGGGGTTACGAAGTGCATGACGGACCGTCGTAGCCATGATGATCCGTCCTGCTGGTTCGTCGTGATGATCAGAGACGTAGTCCCATTACCCAAATTCCAAGAGTTAAAGTGTTATGGAACGAAGTCCCTCGACGGACCGTTGTGCCTGTGACTATCCGTCATACCTGCGGTCGAGGGTAATGAAGAGATCATCAAAAGAATTTGTAAAGTATGGGACGATAGAGTCCATAACGGCCCGTCTTGACCACGACAACATCGGGAGGTCCTTCGATGTAGCCGCGTTTTTAAAGATTTTCAGCAAATAGAGTCCTTCTTTGATTAGGTTTTTGTTCTTTAATAAACAGTTCGAAAAACCTCATGTTTGGGGTTAGACTCTTGGTTATTAGACACTTTTATGTTAGATTCTTTGTTGAGAGATTATTTTGATTATTAGACTTTGGATTGTTACACTATTCTTTGGAGTTGATTGTTTGTGATTTTGTTGATTAATCAAGTAAATTTCTAGATTTTATTCTTTCTCATTGAAGTAAGTGCATGAATTCTTATATCATATATATGAATATTGTGATTATGACTATAGGTAACTAAACTCCATAGCTAGGGTTGTGGGAACCATGGGTGAATAATAAGAAAAAATCTAACTAAAATAACAATTCTAGAATAGTCTCTTGGATGTATTGATAATTCTTTCGCTTATAAGTCTTTTTAACGGATGAGCAACGTTAGAACTCGCCTTAATGCTACTTTCCGGACCAAGGAGGCAGATAATAGGAAAAGAATTATCAACATAGATTTAGTGTATACTATCCAATAGGCTAGTATTGATTGGTACGAGGTAATAACATAGTCAAATATCGAATACAATGCTTAATATGAGGTAAAGGTAAGGGTTAGTATAGCAACACACGTAGCCGGACCAAGGTGAGGAGTGAAATTTTCTAGATGCCGGACCAAGGATTTAGAAATACATAACTTATCACTTTGCATGCAAGATACTAGGAAAGAATTGTTATAGTCAGAATTATTAAATAAGGAACCTGTGGGGAACACATAAACCCTAGTTACTTTTATTAATTGATTAAACTCCAAAAATTGAATATGTTAGTTGTCTCCTTTAATTTATCTAGTTATTTTCATTCATTTAGAAATAACCCCCCCCCCCTTTTATTGTCTATGTTTTCTAAGGAAATAATTGACTAAATAATAGTAATAATAGAATTGAAGTTAAGTCAGAACTATTTTACTCGTGGGAACGATCCTAACCTCATTAGTTGGGTTCTTTACTTGTTACGACCGCTTTACTTCTTATTTGAGAACTTAGTTTGAGCGTATCAGGGATGGATTGGTTACATGCTCATTTTGCTTCATTTGACTGTAGAACAAGGGTAGAATGGAAGTGGGGGGGGGGGGGACTCAATCCTCAGAGGTCAAATCATTTCATGTATAAATGCTTGTAAGATGATTTTTACCGGATGTCTCTATCATGTTTGAGGGTCAAGGACCTTGAATTCGAGGCTCCTCTTTTATAGTCAGTGCCCGTAGTGAAGGACTTTCTGGACGTTTTCCTGATGTTTTCCCCGACATTCCTCCCGTATGAGAAATAGATTTCGACATAGAATTGATGCCGGATACTCAATCCATATCAATTCCTCCTTTCCGTATGGCTCCAGCCAAGTTGAAATAACTGAAGGCTCAACTCAAGGATTTACTAGATAAGGGTTTTATAATACAAAAGATATCTCCATTGGGCTCCGGTATTATATGTGAAAAAGAAAGATGGCTCTCTTAGAATATGTATTCACTACCAACAATTGAACAAGATAACTTTAAAGAATAAGTATCCTCTTCCTAGGATTAAAGATTCGTTTGATCAACTCCAAGGTGCAAATTACATTTCAAAAATTTATTTGAGGTTAGAGTATCCTCAACATAGAGTGAGAGGTATTGACATTCCTAAAACAACTTTCCAAACTAGGTATGGTCATAATTAGTTCCTAGGTATGGTCTAACTAATGCCCTGACGGATTTCATGGACCTTATGAATAGGTTGTTTCCGAATTATCTGGATTCAATTGTAATTGTCTTTATTGATTATATCTTAGTATATTCTAAAATTGAGGTTGAACACATGGGTTCTTTTAAGGCAGTATTGCAAATTCTATAGGAACATCAACTCATTACTAAATATAGTAAGTATGGATTTTGGTTTATATTAGTTGTTTTTATAGGTCACATTGTTTCAAGTGAGGTTATTGAGGTCGATCAAAAAAAATGGAGGCGGTTAATAACTGGCCTAGACCTTTGACTCCAAAACAATATTCGAAGCTTTTTGGGTTTAGCCGAGTATTCTAGGAGATTTTTTTCTGGGTTTGCATCTATCAAATTTCCATTGACAACCTTAACCCTAAAGAAAGTTAAGTTTAAGTGGTTAGAAGCTTGTGAAAGAGGGTTTCAAGAGTTGAAAGATAAGCTTACGTCTTCTCCGGTGTAACACTCCGGAAGTCCAAGACCTAATCTAGAGCCTCTCCTGAAAATAAAAGGGTCCCAAAAAGTCTCCTAGTTCTTGAATAGGAGTAATAGCTAGTGGGTCCACCATGAATTCCATGTTAATGATTTGGTTCTACCGTGGCAAGAAGACCACATTCTTTCGGTGTAGGGTTTCATGACAACATATTCCACATTAAGCTGATGTGGTCTATGTCGCTTAAGGTAATTGTTCCCAAAAGTAAAATAAATGTAATAATGTGAATTATAACTAGGATGAGTTAAGCGGTTTTTCGTAATATAGGTAAGGGTATGGGACTCTACTTATGCATTGAACTAGTTGTCCTTGAGGAAAATCTTAGGAGGATGTTCTTATGTTTTTATGACTCTAATGATATAAAAATGTTGAATTTATATGTTGATGACATATATTATGCTAATTTAACTTATGAACATGTTATTTGTCGATATTTCTAGATAGAATATGACTACTCATGATGTTATAATATATGAAGTTAGACATTGCTTGTGATCCTTTGTTGGGTTTACTTAGTTGTGTGGAGGTTATGGGATTTCACTTGATCATTGGTAATGGATTACTAACATTGGTCTTGCATATGTTGTAATGTTATGAACTATTATACATTATTGGTTGTTGTATAACATTATGTTGGAGTTGTTTTGGTTATGTGCTTTAATACGGTACTACACATGTTGACTTGACTTTACTTGATGATATTGGTTTTGTATTATATATGGTCTTGTATTGATTAATATGTGTTCATTGTCTCATATGTGCTCTTGATTGTGCATAAAGACCTTTCAAAGTAAATTAGCATGGGTTTCACAAATGTCCCTTTTAGCATGATTCAATGTTTTATGTCCATACGTTTCCATACTTAGTACAAGTGGTGTTCTAACCCATATCTCTGTGTTTTCTACAAATATGTAGGTTCCGACCATTCAGTTCCTAGGAGGCTTATTGAAGAATACTTTTACTCTTTTCTCCAAGTATTGGTAGGTCCTCATGTTCGAGGATGTTACCTTCTCTATGTTCTAGCTTTGAAGTTTTATTGTCATGAAGACATTGTTCATTCCTTTATCATTTGAATATTGATGTAAGCCTATAATGTCGCATTGACTTTGTATTGGTTATGTCCAATATTTGGACTCATTTAGAAGGATGTATGATTTATATGTTTGGAGTTTAAGTACACTCCCTGTGTAGTATGCAAGAGGTCCATGTAAGCCTCACTATATAGATATATATGTAAAGTTTTAAATTTTCCGCACTTTTTAAACAATGCAATGTAATGATGAATGCTAAGAATCTAGTCCTAGTCCTCTGCGAGGACAATGACGCTGATTACGTCTAGGTGGTGCTCCCCGATAGTGATAAACTTGGTACTAGAGCATAAGATTAAATAAAACTTATGATTGATGTCTCATTGAACCACGTCTACATTGTGTCTTGTTCATGGGTGTGAAGCGCGTCACACCTATGAATTAGAGGCTATGTGATGCTTAAGAATTCTCACTTATTGGTAATCTTAAATGTCGTGTCACCTCATCTTTCTTATAATCCTTTTCTTGTGTATATAGGATATGACTTCAAGACGTACAGTCGCAAGGAGAGTGGAGGAAGATTTGGCTAATGGAGGAGTTCCTCCCCAAGGCAACTAAGTCCGTCCACAAGACAACCATGTGCCTCCTCAAGAACAAGCTCTGTTCATTCCTCTACCTATGATGGTTGGATAGATAAGGTCGGCATTTTTTACTTTGTCTCAAACTTTGACTACCCAAGCACAAGTGGTATCCACTCAATCTCAAGCTATGTCGTCTAAAGCAAATAGGGAGGTTTGACCCCGAGTTCAACAATATGCTAATACCATGACTTCTCGCTTGAGTGAAAGTACTAGGATGAGCCCTTTTATGTTCTTTGGGTCAAAAATAACTGAAGATCCCCAAGACTTCATTGATGAGGTCTACAATATTCTATATGCTATCGGTATAACTTTGAATGAAAAGGCTGAGCTAGCTTCCTATCAACTCAAGGCTATAGCTCAAACATGGTACACCCAATGGAGACACAATAGGGCTTTGAGAGCCGGTCGTATCATTTGCAAGGTTTTTAGAAGGTATTTCCGAGCGCCACTACTTTTTCTATTATAGACCTCAGATCATGCTATCATCAATTGAGTTTAAGAGAAAGTGATATCCCTAAGACAGGTTTCAAGACCCGCTAGGGTCATTATGAGTGTTTGGTCATATCGTTTGGCTTGACTAATTCACCTACATCGTTCATGGACCTTACGTAACAGAGTATGAAGACTCATTTAGATATGTTTGTTATCATATGCATCACTTACATTCAAATTTATTTGAGCAATAAGTAAGATCATGTTAGTCATGTCAGAGTAGTTCTCAAAACTCTAAAGGATAGGCATTGTGTGCTAAATTCTCTAAGTGTGAGTTTTTTCTTGAGTGTGTAGCTTTTTTAGGCCACATTGTTTCTGGTGATGGAATTCAAGTTTATACTTAGAAAATAGAGGCAGTGCAAAATTGTCCTAGACCTACATTCCCAACAGATTTTAGGAGTTTTTGGGGGTTGACTGGATATTATAGAAGGTTCGTTGAGGGGTTCTCATTTGTAATACTCCGAAAGTGCAAGACCTAATATAGAGCCTCTCATGAGTGACTTGGGGTTGTAATACTGTTTTAAAGGTCAAAAATAATTCTTATAGGTCATTTAGGAAGTTTTAGAGTCAAGATGTCAAGGAACGTCCATGACATCCTTAGATTAGTGAAAGAGGTGCTAGTGTGCCTTAGTCTATTTCACCAGGTTTTATGAGTTGGAATTTCATCAAATTCTGTGTTATGGTTTTAAACATATATTAGAGTATATTTATGGTCGATATGTCCAGGTACAACAACCCAAGGACCACCCTAAGGTTCCTTGAGGAAGACTCTTCCATTTTGGCAAAGAGCTGGTAAAGACAGCACCATCTACGCCTGCCAAACGACGGGGCGTCGATGCCTCCGTCGTTGGACACTTATCTGAAATTCAAGACTGGTCAAAATACCAATGTCTATACTTATCGATGGTTATTAGTACGGTGGGGGGGCATGGACGTCGACTGACCTACAACCTGTAGGTCGGGGTCTCATACGTCAGCCTGCGATTTAACTGTTAAGTTTTAGTAAGTTTAATTAATTAGTTAATTAGATAGGGGTTAATGGGTGGTTAATTAAGTTATTTAAGTGACTATATAAAGTCAAAGACAAATTGCTCTTCCTACTCTCTATTTCTCTCTTCCACAGAAGACTCCATAGAAGACCAAGACCTGAGGGTTCTAGGACTTCAATAAAAACACTTGTATCCATAAATATTCAAGTATTAAAAAGGTATGGGAACCTTTCACCTTTTGGATTTCTTTCCCAAATGGTTCTTCCAAAACTGGTTTTCAAAAAGATGATTTCATATGGGTTTCTTTCTAATCCGAAATTGATTTTCTAAAATGTATTGTTTATGGTTTCATTTTATTATTATGATTAGATTATGATGTATTGTTGTTCAATTATTCTTTTTATTGATGATTTAACCTAGTATGTTGAATAAATCATGAATTGACCTAAATTGTCTACCCCTAGGTTATGAACTCATTTTGAATTAATTATTATTGATGCAATTGATTTAGTTATTGTGTTTACTACTATTGAATGATGTTATTACACCTATTCACGTATGAAATTTGATTTTTTTATGGTAAGACCAATGATGATGGCTTCTGAAGGAGAATTGCTAAGACTTTGTGATCTTAAACCTTTATTTCAATTGTGATGGCTTATACTTGGTGATGAATTTCAATTGAAATATACATTGTGATTGTAGTAAGTTGGTTTTGATATGATGATGAAAATGAAATCTCTTGATTATGTGAAGGTGTTATATTATATTAAGAGATGTAATGATATAAGGTTGGTTATGAATTGTATATGTGCCTTATTATGACATGATGATGATATGTTTTGATCTCACATAAGAGGGTTGTATTTAAAGGATATTCTCATGCAATTCCTCATAAGATAACGACTATGACTATACTGGGGGTTAGTGCCCTATGACTTAAACTAAGTTATGATGAACAATAAAGGCTGAAAGACATTTCAAAAAGGGACTCTAGCTTAGCACCGAGTGAACTAGAAGTAAGGGGTGTCCCTTCCCAAGGAGGGAAGGTACGTTCACTGTTGTACTCATGAGATTGGAGACTATAATGCCATGTACATAAAGAAGGTCCCAAGTATATCTCTTAGTTCTTGAACAATGTTTCCCCCATAGGAATACTGCTAGTGGATCCACCTAGAATTATATGTTCATGTTTTGGCACTGCCTTGGCAAATATTCCACCTTCATTTGGTGTAGGATTTCATGACACCGGATTCCACACTTAGCTCTGTGGTCTATGTCAGTTAAGGCAAGTGTTCCTAAAAGTAAAATTAAGTAAAAAAGTTAACACTAACTAGGGTGACTTCAGGGGTTGACTTAGTCGAGGTAGGGGTGGGGGACTCTACATATACATTGCACTAGCTGGCTTTGAGAGATGTCCTAGAAGGTTGTTCTTGTGCTGTATAACTAAATGTTATGCATATGGTTATTATACATGTTAATGATCCTATATGTGTTAGTTTCACTTAAGATCATGTTATTGGTATATATTGCTATGTATGATGATGATTACTCTTAATTCTATGTTATATTAGTCTAGATATTTCTTGTGGTCCTTTGTTTGTCTTACTTTGTTTAGTAAGGCTATGGGGCTTTACTTGGGTCATTGCAATTTTTGACTTTATGGAGGGTTATGAGTAAGGGTCTTGTATATTTTTCAGGGTTACGAACTCTTAGGTATGCTTTGTTATTATATCATGATGATAGAGTTATTTGATTATGTACTCAAATATGATATGATACCCATTGACTTTATTATATGATGATGAAGTTTGTATTGTGTTGTATATGCTTTTTTATTAAGAAATATGTGATTTTTGGCTCATAAGTGTTCTTGATTGTGCATAAAGATTTTCAAAGTAACTTGGCATGGTTTTGAACAAAGGTCCCCTTTAGCATAATTTAAAATGTTTTATGTGCTTGTTTCCATTCATAGTAAAAGTGGTATACTTACCCATATTTCTAAGTTTCTACAATTATGTAGGTTTCGGCCATTGAGCTTTTAGAGGGCCATTAATGATAACTTGGAATCATATTCTCCAAGTTTGGTAGGTGCTCACCTTCCAAGGACGATGCCATTATCTAGCTATTGGATGTTATTTTTTTCTTAAAGACATTTCGTTTCTTTCTCTTTCATTTAAAGACTATAATTGTATATGCCTATATGTGGTTTTTGTTTTAATGAAGTAAGGGATATAACTGAATATTGTATTATATTTATGTGGTTTAAACGTGAGACTTATCCTATATTTCCTATTCGAATATCTATTTGTACTATGTATGTGAAATAAAAGTAGAAGTCTATGTAGTGCTTCCTATGCGAGGAATCTATGTAAAATCCCTATATATTGATGTGTAAGCGAGAGGTCTATATAAACCTAACTTGTAAATATAGATGAAATTTTTTATATTTTCCGCAATTTAACCTATGATATGTTATAAAGAATGCTAAGAGGCTAGTAGAAATCCTCTCCGAGGATGACGATGTCGGTTATGTCTAGGGTATGCTCCCCGGATGTGACATCATCTATTTCATCCCCTTTTACTAAGTTGCCTAAAAACAGTAAAGTTTCAATGGTCTAAATCTTATGAGAAAATCTTTTAGGAGTTGAAAACTAGATTAAGTATTACCTCAGCATTGATCTTACTAGAAGGTACACAAGGTTTTGCGGTATATTGTGATGCGTCCATTGTTGGATTGGGTTCTGTGTTAATATAGAATAACAAATTTATAGCTTATGCCTCCAGACAGTATAAGGTTCACCAAAAGAATTACCGAACCCATTAACTAGATTTGGATGTCGTAGTGTTTATTTTTTAGATCTAGGGTCATTATTTTATGGTGTGGATATGTTTTGACAAGAAGTGCCTGATTTGAGAGAGAGGAGGTTGTTGGATTTACTTAAGGATTATGACAACAGTATCCTCTATCACCTAGGTAAGGCTAATGTTGTAGTTGATGCCTTAATAAGGTTGTCTATGGGTAGTACCTCCCATGTGGAGGAAAATAAGAAAGAGTTTGAAAAAGATGTACATAAACTTGCACGAGTACGAGTTTGATTAATGGATTTCAGTAAAGGAAGAGTTGTGGTGATGAATGAGGCTCAATCATCATTAAAGTCCGAAGTGAAAGAGATGCAACACCAAGATCCTAATTTTCTTTAATTGAAGGCAAATGTTCATAAGCAAAAGAATATTTGATTTTAAACAAGAGGGAGATGTCGTATTGAGGTATCAAGGTAGATTGTGTGTACCAATGGTAGATGAATTCCAAGAGATGGTAATGGAGTAAAATCATAGATCAAGATATTCTATCCATCTGGGTTCCACAAAGATGTATCATGACTTAAGAGAGGTTTGTTGATGGAGTAGTATAAAGAAGGGCATTGCAGAGTTCGTTGCTAAGTGTCCAAATTGACAATAAATAAAGGTAGAGCACCAGTGGCCCATTTTTATGTCTTAGAATATCCAAATTCCTTAGTGGAAGTGGGAGATGATCAATATGGATTTATTACTCACTTACCATGGTCTCACAGCCAACAAGATTCGATTTGGGTGATTGTATATCGAATAACTAAATCAGCCCATTTCTTATTGGTAAAGACTACCCATTAAGAAGAAGATTATGCTAAGTTATATATTCAAGAGGTATCCAGACTTCATGAAGTTCCTGTGTCAATTATTTTTAGATAGAGGTGATATTTTCACCACACAGTTTTGGAAGTCATTCTTGAAAGGTTTGTGTTCAAAGGTCAACTTGAGTAAGGCTTTTAAACCCGAGATTGATGGTCAAATTTATGAGGACTCACCTAACTTCATCTTTAACCCTTAGAAACCTATCCATCGTTCAAAGCATACCAAACCTCCAATCCCTATACTTTAGTCAAAAAGGGAAAAAAAGGGTTAGCACATTTAGTACTAAGTATAGAAGTCATATGAAAACATGCAAAAGGAACATTTACTATAGAAACATACTTTCATGACATTTTGATAAACACATTTATCACAAGATATTAAGAGACATAATACAAGTTAACATTCACATATAAGACATATTCAAGTAGCATCAACATAACATTTAATTCCATATTCATCATATAAGCCTTTTTGATCATTTGGACTCTCTACCTAAGGTTATTCTAAGATCCAACTAAGTGTGACATGAAGTGCTGCCCATACAAACTCTTCAGTAGACACTTAAGTGTTCCTCAAGACTACAAAATATAGAGACCTTTACTTTTCAACACATCATCACCAAGTGAACATTATTCGTTTAAGCCATTTGACAGACAACCAAACAAAAAGGGGACTTCACATAATTGTCTTAGAAGACCTAGGGAACTCACTTTAGTATCTTCAAGGCCTACTCGTCTCATATGTAGACAGTATCCCATACTACTACCTACACGTCATAGAACTTATCCAATAACTAGAGTGCACATCCCATATGATGGGAATAGGCATTAACCGACATTGACCTTACTAGCTAGGTATGGAATCTGATTTAATAAGACCCCAGACCGTGGAAGGTGTTATACTTGCAAAGGGTAAAAATAGGACACATACCATGTAGGCCCATGGTTTAGGGGTTATCGAAAGGGTTTTGTGTACTCTTGTCTCATACTCAAGTAGAGCTACATTCTTAAGCAAGCATATCCACTCGGTGCTTTGCCATATTTACCATAAAGTAAGTTCATTCGCATAGGTATATTAGACAAGGTACCATCATGAATCCTACCAACTCATAATACCATTTCCAAGAAGGGCATTACAAGGATCTACCAATGTAGGTTCATTAGGATATCTCATTCATGAAACGGGTACCATGCTAGGTCTATCTTATTCACTTCATTATTAACCATATTTTCATATTCAAAGTTTCACATTCACTTAGGGTTCTACATTCGTCAAGAAGGGGCACCATTCTTAGGTGTACCAATTGATTACATACTCTAGAATACCTCATTCATCATTCAAGGAAGTGCACCACCTTAAGGTTTTTTGATCTTGGACTTCCATTCAGTCATTCATTCAATTATTCTCAAGAAATTATGCCTAAACCTACCAAGTCAAGAAATCACATCCAACATAACTTTCATGTATCAAGTAAGGACATCTAGATCTACCTAATCAATAAACCTTATCAACATATAATATCACTATATAGAGGTCCTTCACTTCTCACATAATCACATATAAGTATTTAGAGAGAATCATACTTCAAATCACAACACCATAACACCTTATACAAGATCTCCTAAATATCACATGAACACCTTCACATTATACATGATCACATAAATCACATATACATTCTCCTTATACATTCATGTAGGCCATAACACCTTATACATAGTCACATTATTTCACATAACCAGCTTCACATTATACCTTCATATATATCATAATATGATTCTACTATAATTCACATAATAATTTAAACTAGACCATGAGAACAATAAGAACAAGAAATAAACACCACCATCATAAGTGGTTCATACCACACAAGAGCAATTTCATATCAATTCTACATTAGCAAGAGAATTCGGTCAGCTTACCTTTTTCCAAAATTCACATTCACCATTCCATAACTTCTCCAACAATTCACAATATAATAGCATAACTACCAATATAAATCAACTATACGACTCATTATAATCACAATTTCATCAACATTAGATCATAAGCCATAAACCCACTTCATAAGTCAAATTTGGAGATTTTTGTGATATCAAGGGTTCATGGTGATTTTAATTGTAACATATCAACTTAACATCCATATTATAATATCTAATTTTTTAAATTGTTTCATGCAAGAACCCTTAAGTTAGAGGGAAAATTGGAGTTTTTCATACACTTTCAAATCTTTGAAATTTGCTCTAAGGTGATTTCTAACAATAATTAAAGAACTCACATACCTTATTAAATGAAATACAAAAATAATTGAAGAATAAATCCATTGAAATCCACAACCCTATCTTCATCTTGATCTCAAGCTTCTTTGAGTTCTAAAAAAAAAACTCTTTTAAGAGGGAAGGGTTTTGATTTTTAGAAAAAAGTGATTAATGAATTCCAATTGATATTTTAAATGTTTAGCACTCTTAAAATTCCTAACTAAACATAAATAATCGTCACTACCCTTTAAAATACTTGGAATGAATTTACGAAATCACCCCTACTTTTGGCGAATTAACCGCAGAATTGCAGATGGCCATTGACGGCCACTATCCACGGATCGTGGATGGATTGACGACCCATATTGGGCATTAATCAATTAATTTATAGAGGGGATGCGTAGGATTTTGGTGTGTATACTAAGTCTCTTCTCATGAAGCCAATTTATGTCATGTCAAACCATTTACGGTCCGTCAGTGGTGGTCGTGGATGGTTATTGTTTTTGATAACTTTTTGGCCAACGTTTAGGTCCTTCTTAAGGACCCCTAGGGTGGTCCTTGGTATTTGTACACAAAATCTTTTACTCTAAACACGACCATCTAGATTCTAGGTTCACCTACAATAATTTTACACTCCAAACGACACACCTAAGTATGAAGAACATTCTACAACACATTATCACAAAAAGACTAGTGTCGTTCCTTCATGTTTGACCACAAATACAACCAAAATGACCTATAAAATCATTTTAACATTAAATCAACAAGTTATGAACTCGTGAAACACATGGTAAGCTCTGGTGCTTCCTTTTTCATTTTAGGGTTCTTACACTATTGGATGGTTTAAGGTTGGTGAAGTTGGTTCAATAGGACCAAACATAGTTCATCAAGCTATGGAGAAAGTGAAGGTTGTTCAGTAGAGATTTAAGACAGCACAGAGTCGTCATAAATCCTAAACAAATGTTAGTAGAAGATGCTTAGAGTTTGAAGTAGGCGATTGGATATACTTGAGTGTTTCACCCAGGAAGGGTATTATATGATTTAGTAATAAGGGGAAGCTTATTACCTGATATGTAATTCCTTATAGAATGTCAAATAANTTATATGATTTAGTAATAAGGGGAAGCTTATTACCTGATATGTAATTCCTTATAGAATGTCAAAGAGGATCGGTAATGTGCCGTATGAGTTGGAGCTATTAAAAAGGTTAGTAGCGGTTCATCCGGCATTTTACATTTCCATATTGAAGAAGTGTATGGGAGATCCTTAACTTATCATATCGACTGAAGAGATTGGTATTGAGGATAGCTTATCTTCTGAGGAGATTTCTGACAATATTCTAGATCCTCAGGTTCTCAAGTTGAGAACCAAGGAGATAGCATCAGTTAAGGTCTTGTGGATGAATCAGTTTGATCAAAAATATACATCAGAGGTTGTGGATGATCTAAAGAAGAGATACCAACATCTCTTTAAGACCAGAGAGAACCAGATCAAGGTGATAATTCTCTTCTTAATACTATTTATTTGACATACTAAATGTGCTGAATTTGTGGGGTGTCTCATCTGATTATAGAAGTTACACCTTGGTTCACTTAAAATAGTCTCATTCGAAGATGAACGCTCCAGAAGGGTGATAAATACTCCAAAAGTCCATGACTTAATCTAGAGCCTCGCATAATGAACTAATATTCAAAACACTATTAATAAGACTAAATAATGTATTCAAACTATGTAAGAAGTCTTAGAGTCAAAACATCATGAAACGACCATGCCGCCCGGAGAATTGTAAAATGTGAGCTAGTGTGACTTGGCATGTTTCAAGAAGTTTAAAGAGTTGCAATTTAGTAAAATTTTGTAAAAAGGTGTTAAACATATAGTATAGTGATTTAAGGTTCAAAACATCTAGGTACGACTCCTCAAGGACCACCCCAAGGACCCTAACATTTCACCTAAAACTGTCAAATGAACAATGGCCAAACAACGGACCAAACGACGAGTCTTTGATGGGTCAACAACCCGTTGATTGTGTCGTAGGTCTATACTTAGACCGTTTTTTAAAAATGTCTCAAAAGACCCTCTCTATTGCAAACGACGGCTTACCAGTATTGGGTCGTCATTTGATTGACGCCCCATAAACAGGGTTTCGTAGATTGAGGGTCGAGTGGACTGCCAAGTTTTCTTAGTTAGTGAGTTATTTGGTTAATTAGTTAAGTGATTAGTTAAGGGTTAAGGGTTGATTAATTAAGTTAGTTAAGAACCATCTAAGCTACCCTAATTCATCACTAACTTAACACCTCATTATTCCCAAACCCAATTCTCTCTAACTTCTCTTTACTTTCTCTTTCTATTCCAAAGACCACCATTGGAGACCAACGCCAAGCTTTATTAGGGATCCAAGACTTAAGAATTCTTCCATCAATTTACAAGAATTATTAAGGTATGGAAGTTATTAATTCTTTGGATCTCTTCCCCCAAGAGGCTCTTTAAAATTGATTTCCAATGATGTCTAAACGATGGGTTTCTTCCAATTTCTTGAATGATATTTCAAATTGATTGGATGTTTAATTTCTTTTATTATTATTGTTATATTATGATTGAATATTGGTTAATTGTTTTAGTTCTTAGTTTTTGACCTGGTTCTATGATATAATCCATAAATTTACCCCTTTCCCCTAACCCTAGGTTATGAATTGAGGATGATTTGAATAATGACGATTCAATTGACTTAGTTCTTGTATAGATTTATTATGTGATATTATTAAGTGAATTGATGGATGAATATTGTTGTATTCATGGTATGATCTTGAAGGAGGCTTATGGAGGCTATTTTGTAAGACTTAATGATTATGAGTTCTTTACTTCAATGATGATGCCTTATACTTGATGATGATGTTAAACTAAAGTATTATATGTAATTAGATTAAGAATATTAAGATATGATGAATATGATGAAATTTCATGAATATGTTTAATAGTGAGATCATGTTAAGGGTATGATGATACAAAGTTTAATATGAATCACTTGTATGCCTTACTATGATATGACTATGATGTATTATTCTCACAAATGAACGGTTTTTATGAAAGTAAATTTTTACGCAATACCTAAGGAGCTAATGACATGATTATACAAAGGTTTAGTCTATTATTGCATGTATTAATATATGATGATTATGAAAGTCTTAAAGACATTTCAAAAAGGGACTTCAGCTTAGCACCGAGCCAACTAGATATGAGATGTGTCCCTTCCAAATATGGGAAGTTAGGTTCACAATGATTCTCATGAGATGAGGACTCTAATTCTAATGGTAATATAGAGGGTTCAATATATATCTCCTAGTTCCTTAACTATGTTGCCTCCATAGGAATACTAGCTAGTGGATCCACCTAGAATGCTATGTTCATATTTTCGTTCTACCTTGGACAGTACATCACCTTATTTAGGTGTAGGATTTCATGACACCATATTCCATGTTTATCTCACATGGTCTATTTTCGGTTAAGGCGATTGTTCCTTAGTGTAAAATGAATGGATGAAGTAATAAAGTGAACACTAACTAGGGTGACTTAAGGGGTTCTACTTAGTGTAGGTAGGGTTATGTGACTCTACTTATACATTGCACAAGTTTACCTTGAGGGGAGTCCTAGGAAGTTGTTATTATGCTCTTATGATATGAATGAAATTATATGTTGACTTTACATGTTGATGATTCTATATGATGTTAGTTCCATTTATGAACATGTTAGTGGTCTAAATTAATATATATGATTAAGAATATGCATTTTATCACTGTGTATGAAATGTAAACATTGTTTAAGGTCTTTGGTTAGTTTACTTGATTAGGTGGTTTTATGGGCTTCACATAAGCACTACACTTGTAGGATTGGGAGGAGATCGTGAGAAAGGGTCTTATATGCTTTACTGTTATGAACTCTAGAACATGAATTGTTGTTATGACTTTATGTTGTTGTTATTCATGTTAATATGTCCTTGTCTTAAGTGATGCTATGCCTATTGACTTGTATATACTCTTATATGTGCATAAAGACTTTGGAAAGTGACTTAGGATAGTTTTGAATAAAATATCCTTTTAAGCATGATTTCAATGGTTTTACTTGCATATGTTTCCATACTTAGTACATGTGGTTTGTACTAACCCATATTCTTTCGCTTTTCCCAAACAATGTAGGTTCAATCCATTGAAGTTAGGAGGCCATTTTACACGAAGACTTGGAACTATTTCCCAAGTTATTGGTAGGTCCTCAAGTTGAGGGATGTTACCATTTCTCTGTTCTAGCCATGATGTTGTTATGTTTGTAGACACTTATTTCCTTTCTTAATCATTCAGAGACTATTGTTGTAAGCCTATGTGTTTCACATTGTATTGAAGTAAGGGCTATGACCAAATATTGTAATTCTATTTAGATGGTTTAATGTGAGACAAAGTATTAAGATTATTTCTTATGTTTTGGTTATATTGTTTAAACGATAAGTCTATATAAGTAGTCTAAGTGTACTTCACTATGTAAAAGTTTTTATTTTTCGCATTTTGGACCTATGATATATTATGACTAATTCTAAGGGATAGTTCAAATCCTCTTCGAGGATGAAGATGCCGGTTACGTCTTGGGGGTACTCCCCGGTTGATATAGAGGAGATGTTATAACATCCCGCTATTTGAAAGAGCTAAAAATAAAAAGAATCAAATTTAGAAATAGCAAATCTGAAAGTTTTGCAAGATATGCTAAGTATTAATTTTGGGTAAACATCAAATGAGCATAACTCTTAGTACATTATTTGTTAGGTATTCTACTAGATATGAAATGAAAGGTCTTGGGATCTTTTTTCCAATGCCATTGACTTTGTTAAATTTCGAGATCATATGAGGGAGATATTTATGTTTGAAGTTGGGTTGTCCATTTAATAAAAGTTACCCAGATTTAAGAGGGGTATTTTTGCCTTTTCTTTACCCTAGCATATTTATTCCATTTTAGTAGTTCATTATGCGTTTAAACTAATTTGGTTTAGTTTAAGCAATCTAAATGAATGCCTAGGGTTTGATAATAGTCCAAGAAGAGGAGAAAAGGAGAAAAGCCAAGTGTTTGTCAAGTTCTTAAAGATTTTCGTTGCAGATTCTCCAAGGATTAATCCCTAAAGAAGTATGTGAGTTCACAAAGCGTTGGATTCGTTCACTAATGGGCCAATCATGTTAAAATTTATTCTAGAAAGTTAAAAGTTTGATGATATTGAATTGTGTTGTTGAAATTGACTTTGTTTCTTAAATTAGGATGGGATAATTAGGTTCTAAAGAAAATCGTGTCGATTTTAGAGTTGTGTATGAGTAGATTCTTCGTTACATGTTTTGGGTATTTGATTATTATGAGGAATTGAGAAGAAGAATTGAATCTAGATTAATTGGGGTTATAAAATGTGAAAATAAAATTCAAACAGAAGATAAGCATCAGATCCATGTTGCGGACGAGGTAGACATGTTTCTTTAGAGTGAACTTTTCCTCTGCGCGTTATGGAGAGATCATGGACCCCATTGTCTCAAAATATATTTTGTGACCATATATTAAAAAGCATCTCCACATCATTTACTTTCTTCCAGACAGTGTTTTTTTACCGTTTCTCATGATTTAATATCAAAAAATACTCGAAATTATCACGATATCCTTCATATCACAAATCATAACCTTGAATTCATAAATATAAATTCAAGGTAGAGTTATGATTCAAGTCTTGAGTATTGAGTTGAGTAAGAGTAAGAGTGAATTTCATTTTCTTCAAAAGATTATATGTAACTAAGTATTCCCAATTCAGTAAATGTTTTCACATTTAAGAAAGAGAGGAAACATTGATCGCCAAGAGAGATTTTGAGCTAGTTTTCGAGTAATTATCTTAAACCACATAAAGATTGATGTTTTAAAACATATGAGCTAGTTACATTTTGGGAGTAGTATTTAGCGCCGATTAGGATACGAGTTGAGTTTGGATAATTCAAACTCTCCATAAACTCTGTAGCCTACATGGTAGAGAAGGGTCATACTTCAAGATGATTCCTTAATGCTTTTTGCATAGACTAGTGGATCCACTTAGTAGTTAGGTTGTATACCGCCGGCAAGGTATCGGACGGCCCTGGCACTGTGAGGCTATACTTTATATCATTACATAGCTCAAACTGACGGTTGCAATTTTGAGACACTCCCACAGAGATATCTAATATTTTTGTATACACAAAGTTACATTTATTTCATATACAAACCAAGTTGTTCTTGTATTTTTCAATACACTAAGTTATTTTGTAAATGTTTTGAAGCTTTCCTTTATATTGCATTTGCATGACTGCATTATATCAAAATGAGTTGAGATGAGTGGATACCATGTAAGCTTATTCACTTCAACTCTTCAAGCTTATGTCTTGTTTATATTTCCCGTCACATGCTCGTACATTCAGTGTACTGACACCATTTGTTAGTATTATTTTATGATGCAGATACAGGTAACAAGGATCAGTTTCCATCTCTTCAGATCTAGTTGAGAAATTTAGAGTCATTTCGTGAGCCTCTTTCTATCCAAATGATCCCTTTATTATTTAATTGCCTAGAAAGATCGGGGTCTTGTCTTAACACCCCTCATAGTATTAGTAGCTTCATACAAAGATAATTATTAGTTTATTAGTCTTTATATTTAAGTTGTTTTCATTATTAGACTTGAGTTTCCTTATAGGCCAGTAAAATGATTTCTTTTATAACACTCTAGTTTATATCATAAACTTATATTTGTTGAGTAAACTATTATTTTGAGTAATCATATAGGCCAAGAATTTCCTTGGGGTGATCAATGGTTCTATAGAGTGCCAGTCCCACTCAGGTGTGATTGATCAACCAACCTATTACTGCTACTATTCTAGGATGGATTGAGAATTATGTGTTCATGCCTTCTTTCGTCCCTTAGTGGGTCATGTGATGACTGGTAGTGAGCATGAGGTAATTGACTAAGTTTCTGAACTGAAGCCATGTGTGTTGCATGGTTATGAGAGTGATGATGTCTATGAGTTCATTTTGGATTGTTATGAGAGACTTCACAAGTTGGGCATTGTACATCAGAATGGATTAAAAATTGTAGCCTTTCAGCTTCAAGGTGAGGCTAAGCAGTGGTATAGGGCCTATGTGGAATGCAGATCGCCAGTCTTACCCCCACTCACTAGGACTTAGTTCCAAGCTCTGTTCCGGAGAAGTCTGTGCCGTGAACTTTAAGGGATTGAAAGAAGGATGAGCTTATAGCTTTGGATCAGGGTGGTATGATTGTAGCTACGTATAGGGAGAAATTCCATGCCTTGTCCAGATATACTACCCAGTTAGTAGCTTCAAGGGAGGCGAGGATTTGTCTATTCATCAAATTATTGAACCCCGAATTACACAAACTATTTGTTGAAATGCATGACCTCTGCAGGTAAAAGTTATAATTGGGTGACACACTTTTTGAATAAAGTAGAAGGAGCTAGACGTGATGGGCAGGCCAAGGTGTTGGATAAGAATCTCAAGATCATTTGTAACTTTCATGTTTTGTACTCCACCAATTTAGGTAGACTGACACTTGCAGTACATCTAATTCAGTTAGCTATTCCCGCTTCTATAATTGGTTACTCGGGAACTCCACGGAAGAATCTTATTTAGTACGCTCATGGAATTGCACTTGCATGTGGCAGTAGGCCAAATTAGGACCGTAGTTGTTACAATTGTAGAGAACATGAGCATATGTGGAGATATTGTCCCCATCAGCGCATGTCTGACTCCGTGTAGCAGCAGACTAGAGTAGTAGTACCAGCGGGCAACTGTAGTAATTGTAAAGGGCATCCACTGGTGGGTGACGAGGAAATCACTGAGGTCGTGGATGTTGGGGAACTAGAAATATAGGTAGCCTTTCCAGCAAGACCAAGGCTAAGGCATATGTTTCAGTGCTCACATGTACTATTCTTGTTTGTAACCAGATGGCTATTTTCTTGTTTGATTAGGTTCTACTTATTCATATGTGTCAGTTCAGTTATCCTTGGGATTTTATGTGGTTTGATGTTCTCGAATCCCCCATCAATGTTTCTACCCCAGTTGGAGAGGATGTCATAGTCACCCATATCTATCGTACTAGTCTTATCTTGTTTATGGGTTTTCAGACTTGGGTTTGTTTTGTTATTCTGGGTTTGAATGACTTTGACATAATCTTAGGCATGACTTTGTTGTCCCCTCATAATGTTTTGTTTAATTGTAATGTTAAGTCTGTGACTCTAGAGATTTTGGGTAGGAAAAAGTTAGAGTGGGAAGGGGTGTACAAGCCTAAGCTAGTTAAGGTCATATTTTATGTACGAGGTACGAAATTTGTGAATCAGGGGTGTTTGGAATATTTTTCTGTTATTTAGGATGTTTAGGTTGAGTCTCCCTCTATTGAGTATATCCCTGTAGTTTCTGAATTCAAGGAAGTGTTTCCTTTCGATATACCTTGTATGCCTCCGAAAGAGATATAGATTTCTACATTCACTTGGAATCGGTCACTCTCCTAGGAAATTCTTCATGAAGGTTTCGTTCTTACTATTGTTTCCCCATGGGGTGATTCTGTCTTGTTTGTTAAAAAGAAGGATAGTAGTACGGGGATGTGCATAGACTACACTACCGACGGTTTAATAAAGTCACCATTCAAAATAAGTATTTTTTTTATTGGATAGATGATATGTTTGAAAATTTGTAGGTTGTATCAGTTTTATTTAATATAGATCTAAGGTATGGTTACCATCAGATAAAGATTAGGCCTGAGGATGTACCCAAAACAATATTCAGGTCCCTTTATAGGCACTATGAATTTTAAGTGATGTCATTGAGGTTAATCAATGCATTTGCATTGTTCATGAGTTTGATTAATGGTGTGTTTAAACAAGACCATGTCGACCATCTCCGTATTATTTTCGGTGTTCTTGGAAAAAAAAGTTGTAAGCAAAATTTTCCAAGTGTGAGTTTTGGTTGACTTTAGTTGCCTTTTGGGGGCTTGTGGTTTTAAATGAAGGGGTAATGGTACATCCCCAAAAGATTGAAGCAATCAAGAAATGGGTTCGGCCAAACATTATGACTGAAGTTACGAGTTTCTTGGGGCTCTCCAACGACGACCGTCAGTAAGTGAAAAAAATGTCTTCAATCGCCACGAATTTGACATGTTTGACTAAAAAGGTAGAACCTTTTGAGTGGACTAGCATATGTTAAGATATCTTTTAGAAACTCAAGACTCTTATGACCACAGTACCTATTCTGACCCTACCGGTAGAAGGTAAAGATTTCATTGTTTATTGTGATGCAGGAGATAAATGGCATAGATTATGCATTGCGAGAGCCGAAGGTACATGATAGAAATTACCTGACACATGATTTTTGACTTAGCAGTGGTAGTGTTTGATCTCATGATTTGGTGACGTTAACTTTATGGTGTGAAGTGTGAAGTGCTCAATGTGTGAGTTAAGACTTATAAAGTAATTAACACCCTAATGAACAAGTCTAAAGAGGTTCAAGAGATACAAAGAGTACAAGGTATAACAAATTATAAATGACGCAGCCACCACCATGCGGAAGGAAAAGTAGAAGTTGTTGGAGATTGCCTTCGTATTCACCTGTGAAACATCACTCATCCAACAATCAGATTATGCCAAAGAGCATAGCAAGAATAGTATCAGTACAACCACATGTACTGGTAGCATTATCAGTCAACTTGATACCCACCGCATAATATAAGAAATAAACTTGTAGGAAACATGTAGTAAGATTGTTCATTCCTCCACCTTCATAATTCCCAAATGCCTTAGAGACTCTAACCTATACTCGATCAGTTCTTCATTATACTTAACATTCTATCCCTTTAGAAGAAATATTGAAAAAAATAAATACTACCAACCGGTTAACACTCATGACACGCCCTTACTTTATTCATGATAACGTCCAAATATACCTCTTGAAAATAAATATAAATGATCGTGTGCTATATATTTACCAACTTATGAGTTGGGTTCGATCTAATTGAGAATATCGAAGAATATTGTCAATAGCAAATATTTAACTTCATAGTCGTTATATAAAAAAGGGGGGAATTTAATATGAAATAAAATAAAAACAATAAAAATACTTCTGAACTAAGTATTTACTTATATTCATAATATTAGAAATAAATAGGAATATGTTCTGCATAAGCTCATAACGCGAAATCCTACTAATAGTAACATGTCCTAGTGTATCTGTCACATCTAGGAATACCCCCCAGACGTAACCGGCATCAGGTCCTCTTTAAGGACTAAGACTAGACTCATAAATTACATCATTACATTCATAGGTCAAATTTACCCGAAAAATTAAGTCTTTTCATTACTTGTAATTGGAGGTTTACATAGACCTCTACATACACATAGTATATATATCGAGTATACATAAACCATTTGTATAGGAAGATTACTTAGTATTCTACTATTAATGCACATAGATATATATAGAACATAACATAACATAGTCATAATAGTAGTCTCATCACATAACCATCTAATAAGAGTATATCAAATTAGGCCTAGCCCATACATCAAAGTAAGAATGCCTCACATGGTCTACACAATGTTTCATACTAAATGGAAAAGAAAGAAACATACAAGTGTTAAACTCATAACAACTCGATTAGCTAGATAGTGGCATGGCCCTCGGAAACTGATGACCTACCCTACTTGGATGATCAAGAGATCCAAGTCATCTCAAAAAGCACTTCAACGACGAGAACATAAAATGTTGAGGAAAAGGAAAAAATGGGGTTAGTACACCACTCGTACTAGGTATGAGACCATATGCATAGATACTTTGAAATCATTCTAAGAAAAGGGACATTTCAATTAGTATGCACTTTTCATTAAAAACCTTTATGCACATTCAACAAGACCATAACAAATTAATAGGACATAGTCATTAAGTCATAACCTCAACAAGCATGCATAATAGTTCATTCCAACATAAATAAAGCAAGACAATTACCCACAACCCCTATCAAGTCAAGAAGTTCAACGACCAAGCAAAGTCCCATAACCTTACTCAATCACGTAACCCAACAAGAATCATGACTAACATCCTACTTCACATAGCATAGCATTTTAGAGTACATATCATTATACTTTAACAATGTAGACCAAAAAAATTCATAAGAGACACAAATCCATATATAGTATCAACAATGTGCAAATTCATCATATACATATCATGTACGATCACATGCATATTCATACATAGTAACAACCTCATAAAATTCCTTCAAGGCAAACTAGTGCAGGGCATATGTATTGTCCCATACCCCTTACGTAAGTTAAGTCAACCTCTCAAGTCACCTTAGTTAATTTGTACATCATTACTTCTTTTTGGTTTAAGGAATACTTGCCTTAACGGACATAGAGCACAAAAGCTAAGTGTGGAATCTGGTGTTGTAAAATATTATACCAAAGAAAGATGGCCTACTGGCCTAAGTAAAACCAAACATCAATGTAGCATTCTAGGAGGATCCACTAGCTAGTCTTACTATAGGGGAAACATAATTCAAGAACTAAAAGATAGGTATAATACCTCTACATACCACTCGGAAATTGGGGCCTCCTCTCATGGGAATACATTTGATGAGTATCCCTGATTGGGGAGTCAACACCTCTTAGGTAACTATAGGGTGAATCTTTCTTTATGGAAAGTCAACACCTCAAATGTCAAGTTCACTCGTTGCTAGCCTAAGTCCATTTTATAAATGTCTTTAATGTCTTTAGTAATAATCTTAGCTTAATGTAGGTCATATGGCCTAACCCTTGTATAAACCTTATCATCATCATCATAGCTAAATAATAATTGCATGAGTATTGTCCTTTCATTACAATTCACATAGGTGAAGTTAGCACATTAACATATCACTTCATGTTAAGGCACATTGATAAATCATTCACCATCCTTATAACATATACATCTTAGCCAACACCTCACAACCATAGTCAATACATTTCGATTCAACATCATACTAACCCTATAATTTCTAATACAAGGCATTCTCCAATACAATATCATGACTTAATCCAATTTAACCATAACTGAAGTAAAGAATAAGGAATACAAGACTTGCCAAGTCTACTTCATAATTCATCATCAAGGCCTTGCCATAAACCTTAATGCAACCCAATTAGATCATAACATCATCATAATTCAATGACCAACATAATAACCAGGCTATAAGAATCACTACATCACAATTCAATACTAGTTTATAGCTTAACACAAGATACTTAGGTCAAACTGACAACATAATTTATAACCTAGATCACTTCTCAAGAACTAGCATGAAAGGATTGTAAATCACCATAATTCATTCATGATCCGTATAAAAACACCATCTAGTAGTAATTCAACCAATAATAAAGTCAATTGAAACAATATAACATAATTCATATCAAGATTATAACCTAGGGTTAAAGGGTAAAGGCCATCTTCTACAACTAGATTAAACCATCAAGATATATCATAATTAAATTATATTACACGTTAATCCATTAATAATATCCAAAACAAACCATAAAAAATCAATTCTTAACATAAATTTCGAGATTGGAAAGGACCCACTTGAAAACGCAACTTTTGAAATCAATTTGATGGAACCCTTTGAGGTAAGAGGTCCTAAAGGTGAAAGAGATCCCATAGATGAATATTTATGGTGAAAATTGACTCTTTCCTTCCCTTAAGCCCTCCCCTAGCATATTAATCGATAGTGTTCTTAACTAGAGAGAGAAAGAAGTGAGAAGGAAGAGCGTTTGGGTTTGTGAGTTATGAGAGTTTATATTACTTTAATTAGGTTAGGGTTTTATTTGGGTGTTAAATAAGTTAATTAGACCTCCCTAGTCCCCCAACTAATTAACTAAACCTTTAATTAATAATTTATAAATAACTTATAACGTGCAAAATATCAAGCCCTCACGATGACACAACGATCAGCAGATCATGGGTCAATCGACGGCCAGCCCCCCCTTCCCTGTTGTACATCCTTTGTTTAATTCAGAGACGTTCCAAATGTACCATTATCCAAAATGGCTAAGTGTTGGTCGACCGATTGAATCGATTCCCCGTCAATCCACACACGCCCCATCGTTTCCCTTCGTAGGTGCACACTGCCCAGGCAGTCTTGACCCCAAAATGCAAGATCCTTCTGAATGGTCCTTGGTTGGTCCTGGGGGAGTCTTACCCGGACATGATGACTATGAACCAACTTAAAAACACATATGGAACCCCCTTCCACCTATTTTTATTATTTTCTAAATTCTAAATGCTAGTCAAATAGGTTAAGGCACGCTAGCACCTCATTGAACTAGTTATCGGACGTCATGGATGTTGTTTGACGTTTTGGTCTCTAGATTTCTTAAATGACATATATTCATTAAAATAGACCTTAAAACAGTGTCTACACCTTATGACACTTATGTTAGGCTCTAGAATTCATCTGGGATTTTTGAAGTTTTACATTATCCCCCCTTAGAAACATTCGTCCCCGAATGACATTAAAAATCTTTTGAAGGAAGAAATAGACTCAAGAATAGTAGCCCAACCAACAACAATACATAACAACATGAGTTACAAAATTAACTATATCACTTACATAAGGTAATTCAAAAAGCTTCAATTATTACTCATAAGGCTCAACATTATATTATGAGGAATATATCCTTCTCACAACAAGAAGAGCTCAACATAGTTTTATGAGTCAATTATGCCAAAGTTCAACTTACCAACATGCTACATATCATTCCATAAAGACTCACCCATACAAAATTCACAACATAACTCAAACAAGAAGAATTGCAAATTTTCAAGTCTAAATGCATATTACACTAGAATTCACTGTAACAACATCCAAAAATGCATATTTTGGAAAACACCACCAAAACGCAAGAAACTTTGATTTTTTTTGTCACTATTTTCATTATTAGTGAGAAAAACTAACCTTAGTTATCAAATAGATGAGGGTAATGGGACTTCATGTCGGCATCGGCCTCCAATGTTGCACCATCAACTAGGTGATTCTTCCATAACACCTTTACAGAAGCCACCTCTTTATTCCTTATCGTCTTTTCTTGCCTATCAATGATTTGAACCAGAACTTCCTCATAAAAGAGGTTATACTTCACACCAAGACCCTCAATAGAAAGAATAGACTCGGGATCGTTGATACACTTCTTAAGCATGGAAACATGGAAAACTGGATTAACAAAGCCAATTCATTAGGGAGTTTCAACTCATACGCAACCGTACCAACCTCTTGCTAGATTTCATAGGGACCTACATAACGAGGACTCAACTCCCCTTTCTTGCCAAATCTAGCCACCCCTTTCATAGGAGAAATTTTGAAAAACATTTTATCACCTTCTTCAAACTCCAAATCCCTTCTCCTATGATCGGCATAAGACTTTTGCCGACTATAGGCCATTCTCAATCGGTTCCTTATAATATGAATTTTATCCAAAGTTTTATAAATCAAATCGGGACAAAGAAGTGAAGTCTCACCCACTTCAAACAACCCAATAGGAGACCTATACCTCTTACCATACAAGGCTTCATAAGGAACCATATATATATACATGAACGAAACCTATTACTATAAGCAAACTCCACCGAAGGCAAATGCTTATCCCAATTTCCCTTGAAATCTATACTACAAGCTCTAAGCATATACTCAAGGGTTTGAATAGTACACTCCTCTTGACCATCTGTTTGGAGATGAAAGTGGTGCTTTGCTTCACCTTAATACCTATCCCTTCTTGGAATGATCTCCAAAACCTAGATGTAAATTGTGCACCACTATCCGATATGATGGATAAAGGAATATCATGGCGACACACAATCTCATATATGAAGATCCTTGCATAATCTTCTGCTGAATAGGTAGACTTGAAGGGAATCAAATGAGTAGACTTGGTCAACCCATCCACAGTCACCCATTTAGAGTCATATTGCTTTTGTGTCTGAGGTAAACCTACAACAAATCCATATTGATGTCTTCCCACTTCCAAGTAGGAACTTTGATTTCTTGAAGTAAACCACCCGACTTATGATGTTCGACTTTCACTTGTTGGCAATTTTGACACTTAGCAACAAATTACTTTATGCCTATTTACGAACCTTCCCACCAAAATACTTCCCTAAGGTCATGATACATCTTAGTTGAACCCGGATGAATGGAGTAACGGACCCATGAGCTTCCTCAAGAATCAGGTTCCTCAAACAATCTACATTGGGAACACACAAACTTTCTTTGATACCTTAAGACACCATCCCGTAAGGAGAATGACTCATTAATATTGCTAAGAACTGACTCCTTCAACTACATCAATGATTGATCAAGGAGTTGTTGGACTTCACCTCAACTACCAAAGATGACTCGGAATTATGATTGACCATAAAACCACCATTCGGAGAATCTTCCAACCTCACACCGATCTAGCCAACCTGTGAACATCTTTAACTAGGTGTCTCTTAGCTTCATCTAAATGAGACATACTACCCATGGATAACCGACTTAGAGCAGCCGCAACCACATTGGCCTTGCTGGGGTGATAGAGAACACTCATGTCATAATCTTTCAATAATTCCGACCACTTTCTTTGTCGGAGATTCAACTCGTTATGAGTAAACACATATTGGAGACTCTTCTGGACGGTATACACATCAACATGATAACCATACAACTAATGTCTTTATATTTTTAAGCCAAATACCACGATTGAGAATTCAAGACAAGTTGTATAGTTTCTCTCATGTACCTTAAGTTGTATAGAAGCATAGGCTACAACTTTCCCATGTTTCATAAGAACACACCCTAAACCCATTCGGGATGCATAACAACATATAACGAAGCCCTTTGCACATTCCGATAAATTCAAGACCGGAGGGCAAGTAAGCCTATCTTTTAAGATTTGGAGGCTTCTCTCTTATACCTTCAACCCTCAAATTTCTTACTCTTTAGGGTCAAAGTAGTAAAGGGAGATGCAATAGACGCAAAACTATCCACAAACCTCCAATAATAACCTACTAAACCCATGAAACTGCTAATGTCTGTTGGAATCAATGGTCTAGGACAATTTTTCACTGCCTCGGTTTTCCTTGGATCAACCTCTACTCCCTTACTAGATATATATGACCAAGAAACTCCACCGACCTCAACCAAAACTCACACTTGCTATACTTGGCAAATAATTTATTCTCCTTAAGAACTTCTAACACCACCCTCAAATGGTTCATGTGATCACCCTTATTTTTTGAATATACCAAGATGTCGTCAATGAAGACAATGACAAATGAATAGAGGTAACTATGAAACACCCTATTCACGAGATCCATAAACGATGTCAGGTCATTGAGGAGACCAGAGTACATTACTATGAACTCATAATGACCATATCTAGTCTGAAATGCCATATTTGGTGTCACCTCTCACCCTAAGATGATGATACCCCGACCACAAGTCAATCTTAGAAAATTATCTTACCCGTTGGAGTTGATCAAACAAGTTGTTAATTCGAGGGAAAGGATACTTGTTTTAAATAGTGACTTTATTGAATTAGCAGTAATCAATACACATTCTAAGGGACGCATCCTTCTTCTTCACAAACAACACAAGAGCACCCTATGGAGAAATACTAGGTCGAATAAAACCTTTGTCTAGTAAATCCTTGAATTAAGTCTTCAACCCTTTCAATTCGGCCAGAACTATCCAATAAGGAGGAATTGAAATGGGATTTGTATCCGGTAACAAGTTGATACCAAAATCAATTTCCCTATCGAGAGGAATACCAGGAAGATCATTAGGAAAGACCGTCGGAAATTCCCTCACTACGGGGACCAACTCAATGGGAAGAATTTAGGATTCTAGATCATCGACTCTTACAATATGGTATAAACACCCTTTACAGTTAAGTTTACAAGATTTCATACAAGAAATGTTACAACCTCTAGTAATAGAATTTTCCCCCTTCCACTCTAAAACGGGCTCATTTGGAAAGTTAAACTTCACCACCCTCGTTCTACAATCTATAGAGTAAAAGAAAGCATGCAACGAATCTATACCCAATATGATATCAAAATTAAACATATCAAGTTCTACTAGTTCAACATAAATAACTCTATTGGGCAACATATAGGACAATTTGTATACACCCTCTTTGCAACAACCAACTCATCCACTAGGGTAGACACCATAAAAGGTTCATTTAGAATGTCAGCTAAGATTTCAAATTTCTTAGCTACTAAGGGAGTAAAAAAATATAATGTAGAGCCCGGATCAAGTAAAGAATATACATCAATATAAAAGACTTTCAACTGACCGGTCACCACGTAAGAAGAAGTCTCTTGCTCACCCCTAGAGCAGAGAGCATAAAAGAGATTCTTCGTCGTAGCCTTATTTGAACCACTTCCTTGAGTTTTACCACTACCATTTTCTTGGCCCTTCACATTAGGTCGATACCTGACCTTGTGGCCAATATTGCCACGACCAAAGTAAATTCCTATTCAAACTAGACATTCACCAAGTTGACCCTTTCCACACTTGGCACAACTAGGCTTCTTGTTCGGTGAACTAGTATCTCTTACAATATTAGGCTTAGGGTTAGACACCCTATCATCACGAGCCTTAGGGAACTTCAAAATAAACTTGATTAGACACCCTATTTTTGAACCTAGGCTTGTCTTCAATATCAAGCCTACTCTTGGAAGAACCATCATCAAAAGATCTTGCCCTCTTAGCATCTCTACTCTTTCTCTTAGCCCTTGCCTCTTCCACTTGTTGAGCATGAACCATGAGATGCGAAATGGTTATATTTTCATGTATCATAGTCCAACGCCACTCTTATTTCAAGTCATCCGACACTACTATCACAAAATTGTTCATTTCATCCCTAGGATTGGAAACCAAAGAATGAGCATATTTTGAAATTTTAGTGATTTTTAAAGAGTATTCAAAAACACTCATACCTCCTTGATGAAGGTTGACGAACTCCACCACCTTGGCTTCCCTATTCTCCCTAGGAAAGAACCTATCAAGAAAAGCCTTCTTGAACACCTCCCAAGTCACCAGTCCACCCCTTAACGGCCTATTGTCCCTCCATTCGACATACCAAGTTTGGGCTACATCTTTGAGTTTGTGAGTGGCTAACTCGGCCTTCTCACTAGTAGACAACCCCATAGCATAGAGGATCTCTTATATTTTATCAATGAATTTATAGGGGTCCTATTCAATCTTGTACCCATAAAAAGTAGGAGGATTCATCCTAGTGAAATCCCTTAAATGAGAGGCCATGGTAGCAACTTGTTGGTTTACTCGGTGTACAACATCCCGATTAATTTCGGTCGTCATGGCTTGTTCTTGAGTAGTGAAGGCTTGGGCTTGGGTAGTAATGTCTTGGGCCATTCGGAAAAGATCATCCCTTATAGAACCATATGTCAAAGGAGCAGGATCGACCAGAGCTTGGTCATCATTAGCTTCTTCCTCAAGATGAGGAATTTGATCACCACGGGGAGGAACTCCCGCATTGGCAATCTCTTCTTCAAGTATTCGTGCCACATTCCTTCGAGTATTTATTGCCTAGAATCACAATAAGAATATTAGATGCAAAACACAAAGAGATAACACTCTAAAGGCACGATATTGGTTGTAGCAACCCTAAAATGGATATTCTAAGTTATGCTTAATGTGTCTAGAATACCTACGATTAGGCTGGGTTCACACGGGTTGATGCATGTAGAACAAGACCTCTTAACCCTTACAACAGCCAAGACAACTAACTTGGGGAGATAGTTCAGCTAGGAAAGGTTGGACCAGCCATTTAGGGCTCTCGAATATGAGGATTTACCTGGATGAGTCTTCTCCGGACTTAAAAAGGGGAAATCTTAAGTGTGGAGGGTCTAGGGGTAAAATGGTCTTTTCAAGGCTAAGGGTAGTATCTTAATTAGCCTAATATATATAATTAATTATTTAATATTCATGGTGGAGGGGTATTTTAGGGAAAGAGGGCCAAAAATTGGCTCTTAGAGTGAAGTCTTGCTCAACCCGAGTTCGAACCTAGGTGGAAGCAATGAATTAAATATAGTTTTTTATGTTTGTAAACTAATGTAATTAATAAATATTTATTACTTATTTGCTTATTCAAAATAAAAGGCACATCTGATTTTTTATCATTTATTAAAAATCGTATTTGACTAAGTACTAAACTAGACTACTAAGCCTAATAATACTCTAACTCTCTCTCACGTCTATCTCCTAAACATTCACGATCATTCTCTCTTCTCCCGTTCTTGTTTCTCTTCGCCAAATAACATTAAAGAACAAAAAATTTACCAAAGTTCTCCACACTTGAAGAACTCACACGAAAATATAAGATAAACAAACGTTAATCAATCACGTAGGAAGAGAGAAGCTTTTCCGTCGAGTAGGGTGTTGAACTTTCGGTGTTCGACGTGAGTTCGTAGAACTTTATTGGGAAGCAAGTCGAGGTTTGAATGTCAAAAAGTTATGGGTTCTTTTCTCTCTTGCTCCCTTTCCCAAAAGACCCCTAAGGTTAAGTATATTCAATCCAAAACTAGGGTTGTTCCCCGTTGCATGTCCCTCTCACTAGCTCCCAATTATTCGTAGGTTGTATATGTTTGTTGGTAGATATTAGGCGTGTGTTCTGTTTTCGTGATGAATATGTTCATGTATGTATGTCTGAAATCGTATGAATAATCACCTATGTGATCCGAAACTATGTGTACGTGTGTGCAATGTGAACCATGACTATGTGCCTTGGGTTTAAGGCTCTATAATGTGGTATTAGTTCTTTGTATTTCATGTACACATGTTTATGTAAATCGTGATGTTCATAATTTATGTAAAGATGTTGTTTTGAGTGCAATTCTTTATCGAATGAAATCTTGACAATGCACCTAAAGAACTCACTAAAAACTACTTAAAACATCGAAACATTTAATGTTAAAGAAGTGAGAAAATAGGCTGCAAAAATTTCCAACATCTTTTTAATGAGTTTCGGCCAGGCTAAGGGGATTTTCATGCTATAAAAAATGAATTAAAATATGTGAGATTACAGGGGATTGAAATCGTGACCTCCCCATGTTAAAAAAATCACTGAAATAAGATGAGAAAAAGGGAATGTGACATGTGGGATTCGAATCCATGACCTTGGCTGGAAAATAAATTATGAAAATAAGAAATTAGAGGAGTGGGATTCGAACCCACCACCTCTCAGTCAACTTAAGAATATTAAAAGAAAAATAAAGGGTAAGGCGCGTGGGAATAAAACCCACGACATCTAGGCAGAACCAAGGGAAATTAAGGAGAAGAAATTAAAGTGGGGTTGTGGAGGTTTGAACCCACACCCCCTTGGCCAAAGGAGAGAAATTAAAAGAATTGGAAACTAAAAGTAAATGAAATTGTAGGGGTTTGATCCACATCCTCTCAGTCCCATTGAGCAAAAAAATAAGGGAAAATAAAATGAGGGCGTTGGGGCTCGATCTTGGGTCCCCAAGCCGCATGGATCAAATTAAAATGAATAATAAAATGTAAGTGTTGTCCAAGGGATTCGAAACCGGGTTTCCTTGTACAAATCCCGTATTGATACATAAGTCATACGTGAATTAGATATTTAAGAATAACGTTGCCTACTTAGATCAAAATCGAGATCTTGGTATTCATGCAAGATGCATCAGTCTTGTACCACATAATTTTAGGAAGATATGAATTACTTAAACGAACTATGAATGAAGCCTCATGGCTTGTATGTATAGAACCATAAGTCTAGCATACGTTTGAAAATAAGTGAACCTAAGATGTATGTAAAGAATTGATGAAATGAACGATGAAATGATGAAATGAACAATAAAATGATGAAATAAACGATGAAATGATGAAATGAACAATAAAATCATGAAACCCTAGAAGGGTTAAGTAAGAGTATGAAACACACTAAATTGCTAAGTGCATTGGTATATGGTGAAATGAACATTCACGGAAAAAGGGGTTAGTAATTATGAAGAGGAAATGTGCTAATGTTAATGAATTTTGTGACAACGTGATATGAGTTAATGTAAAAGAGGAGAGCAATCTCAAATGAGCCTAAGTTAATGTTACCAAAACGTACTCACCTATGAGAGTGTAAAGTTAATAAGAGACCAATATCTATGAAAACTCGAATTAAAGTACTGAGATCAATATATAGTTAATAATAATGATGAGAGGAGAAATCATATATTGAGCTATGATGTCCTCATACTGGAAGCCAGCTTCCATGACGTATGAGTTGAATCTAATGGTACTTTATACTGAGCACCAATGGACTGGCTATGAGCAGTGATGCCTTCTTTTGGGAAGGGCAAAGGTTCACGTAACTCTCATGAGATGAGACTGTCTAGCATACCGGGTATGATTCTCCTTATATCTCCTAGTCTTTGAACTTATACTGCCAATATAGGCATCTGGTGGGGTTCAATTCCCTTGTACGCTAGCATATTTTGGGTCACTTTGGCCGGTGATTCCACCTCTTTTCGGTGCGGGTGAGACACTGGATTTCATGATGATCACATGATCTATATCGATTTAAGTTAAAGTTCCCAATGAATGATTGAGGCCAGCCTCAAATAATGCACATAATGAAATGAATGTTACCAAAGGTGTTAGAATAGGATAACAAGAGGTGAGCTAGACTCAAGTGATGACACTAGGTCTTTCTTGATCATTGCACAGCGAACCCAATGAAAGTCTTAAACTACATCATAGGTATAGCTTGTGTTCACACTAGCCTATGAATGAAATGAAATGAAGTACGTATGAATGAATGAAGCAGACTCTGTGTTTGCTAAAGAAGGCTCCCTAGTTGAGGTCCCATATGTTGAGCCCTCATTTTTGGATGTTTTGATGTCAAGTCCATGATTCCAAGGTCTCATGGCATATGAACGAATGATATGAAAAATGTTATGTACTATATGCAATATGTTATGTTCTATGTGCAAGATATTATGTGATGTGTGCAATATGATAAGTATGATGATTCATGTTACTCTCATGGCATGACTTTCCTAATTAAAATTTGGAAATATTACTCATATTCCTAATCCAAATTTGGAAAGCTCACTCACTTTCCTAATCCAAATTTGGAAAGCTCACTAACATTCCTGATCCCAATTTGGCAAGTTCACTGACTTGACTTTCCATAATCATGTTGTTAGGATAGAGCTATTCTTACTCATGCATGTCCTTGGTGCGTGCTTGCAATATACCTTTTCTTATTACAAGTGTGTACTAATCCCATACAACTTCATATTTATAGGTGCAGGCACAGGTGGAACCTAGAGCTTACAGGTTGATGTTGCAGCTACCCGGACATAGAGCTTTCATCCGGAAATGGTAGGCCCTCGTGCTTTCGAGAATTACCATTATTATCTAGCTTAGATGTAGGACTTAGCTAGTGGATAATGTTCCAACAGTGTTTCTTTCCACTTTCATTTCAGACTTTGTATTGGTGTCGTTTTGGCAAAAATATGTTTAATGCAATTATGAATTGTTTCTTTCATTTGATTATCTCTATATTATATGGTTGATTTGTCAACGCCTATGATGTAAAGTTTCAAATATGTAGCATGAAACAAAAAAACAAAAAGTTCAAATTTTTCTCCAAAATTAACCTAGATGAAGTAAGAACTGCGACCTCTGAGAGGTCAACGACGCCGGTCTCATCTGGGGTCTAGATTCCGGTCGTGACATTGTCCTTCCAAGAAAGTGAGAGTTTACTAAGCATCACATAGATTCCTATTCATAAGTGTCGCGCGCTTCATAATTATGAATACGAACCTAAATAGATGTGGTTGAGAGAGACATAGACTAAAAGATATTCAACCTCATACTCTGATATAGAGTTTGTCACATCTGGGAATATCCTCTATACATAACCAGCGTCGTCGTCCTCTTTGAGGACTAAGACTAGCCCCTTAGATTACAGCATTACATTCATAGGTCAAATTTAGCATAAAGTTTAAAAAAATTACTTCTAATTGGAGGTTTCAATAGACTTCTACATACACATAGTATATATATCGAGTATAAATAGACCCTTCGTGTAGGAATACTACTTCGTCTTTTACTTTTATTGCATGAAGATATATCTAGAACATGACATAACATATTCATATAAGTCTTAAACTCAAAACAACTCCATTAGATAGATAATGGCATCGCCATCGGAAAGTGAGGACCTACCCTACTTGGATGATCCAGAGATCCAAGTCTTCTTCAAGTCGTCTCCAAAAGTACTTCAACAACCGGAACCTAAAATGTTTCGAAAAAGGAAGAAATGGGGTTAGTACACCACTTGTAATAAGTATGAGACCATATGCATACATACTTTGAAATCATGATAAGAAAAGGGACATTTCAATGAGTATGCACTTTTCATTAAACTCCTCTATGCACAATTAACAAGACCATACCAAATTAATAAGACATAATCATTGTCATAGCCTCAACAATCATGCATAATAGTCATTCCAACATAACTAAAGCAAGACAATTACCCACAACCCCTATCAAGTCAACAAGTGCAATGACCAAGAAAAATCCCATAACTTTACTCAATCAAGTAACCCAACAAGAATCATGAATAATATCCTACTTCACATAAAATAGCATTTAAGTGTACATATCATTATGATTTAACAATGAAGACCAACACCTATTCATAAGTGATACCAATCCACATATAGTATCAGCAATGTGCAAGTTCATCATATACATATCATGTACCATTATAAGAATATTCATACAGAGTAACAACCTCCTAAAGTTCAATTTAAGGAAATATAGTTCAAGGCATAGGTAGATTCCCATACCCCTACCTAAGCTAAGTCAACATCTCAAGTCACCTTCGTTATTTTGTAATTAATTACTTCATTTTAATTTAGGGAACACTTGCCTTAACAAAAATAGACCACAAGAGCTAAGTGTGGAATCCGGTGTTGTTAAACCTTACACCTAAGGAAGGTGGTTAATCGGACAAAGTAAAACCAAACATAAACGGAGCTTTCTAGGTGGATTCACTAGCTAGTCTTCCTATTGGGGAACTATAGTTCAAGAACTAAGAGATAGGTATAATCTCTCTACATACCACTCGGAAATGGGGGACTCCTCAAACGGGAATCCATTGGATGAGTATCCCTAATAGGGGAGTCAACACATATTATGGAACTATAGGGTGAATCTTTCTCTACAGAAACTCAACACCTCCTAATGTCAAGTTCACTGGTGCTAAGCTAAGTCCCTTTTTGAAATGTCTTTAGTAATCGTCATTGCTTAATATAGGTCATAGGGCCTAACCCTTGGAAAAACATCATCATTATCTTCATATCTCATTAAGAATTGCATGAGTATTGTCCTTTCATTATAATTCACATAGGTGATGTTAGCACATTTACATATCACTTCATTTTAAGGCACATTGGTAAATCATTCACCATCCTTATAACATATACATCTTAGCCAACACCTCACAACCATAGTAAAGAAATTTCAATTCAACATCATACCAACCCTATAAATCCTAATACAAGTCATACTCCAATACAATGTCATGACTTAATCATGATTTAACCATAATTGAAGTAAAGAATAGGGATTACAAGACTTACAAAGTTTCCTTCATAATTCATCATCAAGTTCTTACCATCAACCCTTAATTCGAACCAATTAGGGTATAACATCATCATAAATCAATGACTAACATGATAACAAGGCTACAAGAATCACTACATCACAATACAATACTAGTTCATAGCTTAAGACAAGATACTTAGGTCAAACTCACAACATAGTTAATAACCTAGATCACTTCTCATGAACTAGCATGAAAAGACTATAAATCACCCTAATTCATTCATGATTCGTATAACAACATCATCTATTAGTAACTCAACCAATAACATGGTAAATTGAAAAAATATAACATAATTCATATCAAAATTATAACCTAGGGTTAAGGGTTAAAGGTCATCTTCTACAACTAGACCAAACCAAAAAGATATATCATAATTAAGTTAGAATACATGTTAATATATTCATAATATCCAAAATAAACCATAAAAAAATCAATTTTCATAACATAAATTTTGAGATTGGAAAGGACCCACTTGAAAACCCAACTTTTGAAATAAATTTGATAGAACCCTTTGAGGAAAAAGGTCTTAAAGGTGAAAGAGATCTCATAACATGCTAATTGATGAAGATTGATGGTGAAACTTGACTCTTTGCAGCCCTTAAACCATCCCCTGAATTGGTCTGCAATGGAGTTCTTCACTAGAGAGAGAAAGAAGAGAGAAGGAAGAGAGTTTGGGTTTGTGAGTTATGAGAGTTTAGATTAGTTTAATTATGTTAGGACATTATATAGGGTGTTGACTAAGTTAATTATACCACCCTGATCCCCCAACTTATTAATTAACCCTTTAATTAATTAATTGGAAGTAACTAAAAATGTGCATAAGATCAGGCCCTCATAGATGACGCCACGATTGATGGATCGTGGGTCAATCGACGGCCAGCCCCCCCCCCCCTTCAATGCTGAACATCCGTTGTTTTACTCAGAGACTGGTCCAAATGGAATATTAGCCAAAATGTCTAAGTTTTGGTGACAGATGGCATCTATTTCCATTTGATCCACACATGCCCCGACGTTTGCCTTCGTAGGTGAACACTGCCCAGGCAGTCTTGACCCCAAAATGCAAGGGTCCTCCTCAAGGGTCCTTGGTTGGTACTTCGTGATTCGTACCCGTACATGTGAACTATGAACCAACTTAAACATATATTAGACACCCTTCCAAAAATTTTCATCATTTTTTGACTTCTAACAGCTAATCAAATAGTCTAAGGCACACTAGCACCTCATTGAACTAGTTTCTGTACATCGTGGATTTTCTTGGACGTTTGGTTTCTAGACCTCCTAAATAATTTATATTCATTAAAATAGACCTTAAACAGTGTCTACACCCAAGACAGTTACGTTAGTCTTTAGAACTTCTCTTGGATTTTCGAAGTGTTATAGGATCACATGGAAAGTGGTAAGTTCTGTATCTCTAAATACTTGGTCCGGCAAATAAAAAATTTCACCCGCATGCTTGGTCCAGCAGCGTGTGTATAATTTACTTACCCTTGGCTTTACCTCATATTAGACATCACACCAATGTATGGCTTAGATTTTACCCCGAACCAATTAAAATTAGATAATTAGATATTATAACACTAAATCTATGTTGATAATTATTTTCTTATTAACTACCTCCTTGGTACGGCAAGTAGCAACAAGGCGAGTTCTAATGTTGCGCAACATTAAAACTAGAAGAAGGAATTATCAATGCATACTTCAACACCATTCATATATTACTTAATTATTATTTATATTTTGTTAATGATTTATAGTTCCCACAACCCTAGTTATTAAATTTAGCTACTCATTATCTAAAAAATACAATCAAAATATATTGAAAATAAATATGTTTGTGTTAATCATAAAAAGATAAGAAAATAGGTATACTATCTTTTATTAATCACGAATACAAATAAATAATAAATGAGAAGAATGAATAATCATAATTCTACAGCATCCACAGTGGCTCTTCAAAAGTTCCTAAGCTAGAAGAAAATTCATATTGTGTATTGTTTCTTGGTTTTTGGCTTCCTCCAGAATAATTTTTGATGTTCTATTTATAGATATACAAATTCTGAATAAACAATTGAGTTAAAGATAAATTAGAAAACCAAAACCCAATTAAATTGAGTTTTCAACATTGTACATGTTGTTTCTCGATTTTTCTGATGCGATGCATTCCATAATTACTGTTGGGCTTTTAATGGCTGCCACGTGGCAGTCACAAGCCTTAATCAAATTGAATTGGCTTTCATCTTTGCAGAATGTATAGAAATATATTATTTTAATAAATTTAATCCATTAAGTTGTCCACTTGACTCTCTTCTTCAACTTTCCATCTCTAATTCGTTTTAGCTTCAAAGTTCTTCATTTTTGCACCAATTTAATCGTACAAATAAAATACACAATTTCGCAAATAATTAAAATTGTTTATGGTAAAAAGGAAGAATATAAATAATAAATGTGAGGTAGATAATGATTAAAAATATGTATTTTTAGCCTCACATCAACACCCCACACTTAAAACTTGTGCAAGTCCTCGAGCAAGTATTAAAGGTCAACTAAAAAATTTCATACTAGCAATGTTATCACTTTGGTTGATAAAAACAATTAGGCCATATGTCAATTTCAAAATATCAAGTACGCTTCTCTATCATTATGCAAGACATCCAAATAAACAACAAACCTCTAACCTCCTAACGTCAATGAAGGACTTCGAACTCATCAAATTTAAGTTTGCTCACCTACTATCATGAAATAAAGTTAATAAGATCACCTATATATCATGAAACAAGTGCCCTCACAAAGAAAAAGTATTATACACATTAAAATCAAAAGATTGAATATAAATTAAAAACTTAGCATCAAACAAAACTTTCACACTCACAAAGAAAAGTCACATGTACGCACAAATAACCATATGCTTGATCATTGTGTACATCTCCACTAATTAAAATTTCTTGAATAGGATCACATAGGACTGTAACAGGTTGTTATGTAGTTTAGGGGACGGGTAAAAAGAATGCATAATAGTGACCTACACATTCTTAAGCACATTGCAATTTGAGACTTCATCACCCATTATTTTCTTCTCTTTATTTTCAACCCTCTCTTCAACAATTATTTTACTAGTAATAATTTTGTGCCGCCCTTTCCCTCTCTGGCGGGAGAAACTTCGCCTTGGCGGGATTAATCCCACCCCCAGCGCTCCTAACGGAAATAGAAACCAAGTCACAAATTTTTCTGGGGTTTTACTTATTTCTAGAATATTCCACTTATCCCGAGCCTATATGACTAGGAATTTAGTATCACTCTCTTCACTGGGATGGTTAATGTCTATCCCGAGTAATTTCCACAGTTCACACTCCAGAACATACTCTAATTAATTCTACACCACCACCATGTAGATTCCTTGAACCTCACACGGTTATAGTTGGTTACAACATACATCCTGATTTTGTTCACGAATTACATCGCAGTTTATCTAGCCCCTCTCACCTAACTCGAGAAATTACAATTCGCAAAGTTTTAAACATTTAGGCTAGCGTACTGCACATATCAAAACTCAGCCAATCAATATTGTACAAAGAGTAATGTCATTGCCTCCGAGCAAACACACTTTCCACACCAACAGTTAATTCAAACAATAATAAGCACGCATTCACTGTTTCAAATTACAACTAAAACATAAGTCCAGTTTATTAATTTTTCACTCCATGGATGACCATTACTGATTATCTGTGCATTTACACAATCCTTAGGGAAAAATACCAATTGGAACCTTCTCAATTCCAATTCACCTTGCTTGTGTCCCTTCAGTTGTGACTACAGCGTCTAGTCCACTTTGATGAGATACCAATTAGAATTGTTATATATCAATTGGACCCAACTCATACCACAAGAGATAAATCGCACAAAAGGAGAAAAAAATGAAATGACTTCCTAAAGATTAGTTGTGAGCATCAACACACCAATTTGCAAGAGTCTATTCGACATTTTGCTTTTGTACTGGGAGACCAGTTACCTAAGCTATGTACAAATTTGTCATGACCCCACTGACCGGTCCATGCGGGGACCTTTTCTAATACCTATGTAGGAGAACCCTAGATTCCCAAAATAGTTATGCGGATGATTTTCAGTAAACTGAAGAAAAATTAAAATTCATAAGATTTTCATAAAATAAGAGTTTTGACAACAATTTGAGTTAATACTTGTAAAGTATTAACACCTCAAGGATCTAGTATAAAGAGGTAAAAGACTCAGGAAAAGACCTTACTTCATTCCCGACACCGCTCAACTCATAACCCCATGGTACTTCAATCAGTGCTTGTTAACTGTTTCAATGCTACCTCTTTAAGGGTGAAAAACCCAACTAGTAACACTACGACATGACACCACCACCATACTCAATGACCATACACATGACCATCTTCATGAAAATAACAACAACACAAAGACCCTTGATCCCCACTTACCATACCGCGTTCTTATTTGGGCTAGACCATTCACAGTTCATTTATTTTGAGATATACCCAATTACCTTAAAACACGCCGAACTCCCACATAAGAACATAATGAACAATCCAATCATCTTTCAAGGAAACATGTTCAATTCAAAATTATCCATATTACATATATTTGATAAGTCAATGGTTCTCTCATGGATCCAAGCTCAAACTATTAGTGTGCCGAATCGCGACACCCTATCCAAATTAGTGTGTTAGAACATAAAACCCAATCTGATATGTACGTCGGTACGTGACATCCAATCTAGTTAGTGTGTTAGAAGGTAACACCTGATCCGTTCAACAAGCCACAATCACAATCACAATGTACATTCTCAAAATCATACAATCTAATGTTGGTTCATGGAATAAAATCATTGATTCATACTAGTTGGCATTAGATGTGATCAATGGTGCAACATTCGCATACATACATATGTTACCCTGAAAAAGATAATACCATACATCACACAACCACGAAATCCAACCATCACTTACCCTAGTTCACGGGATAGGGCTTCAAACTACGGTATACATTTTATACAATACTAGGATATGTGTTTAATCATCTCTTTTAAGTTCAAAAGGCCTACACGTAAATTCTACCGTCCATTACCAATATACACGCATTGATATACGAATTGATACTAATCAATTAATAAAACCTAGCCTACATGGCGCCAAGCAACTGCACGGGATTATAACTCCAATTTTTATTTTCGAGCAACATGGCGGTGTATCTTGACCAAAAGTTCGCAATCTATCATCCTCCTTATGCTAGAAATCTCTTTCTCATTCCTTCCAAAGCCTAGAGCAGACTTTTGAGGGTTTTTGGGTTGATCCTCGACTCTTTTTGGTGTTTTTAAAAAAAGAGAAAATTAGAACTTGCGTTATTTACATTCTGCCTCACCCATCCTGTTTTGGCAGCAAATTATCTCGCTAGAGCATCGTCGCATTTGTAGCATCAAGGTAGCTCTAGCGGGATGGGAGACCCAATTTTCTTGACGGTTTTCCTTTCCTAATTAATGATGGTTTGGGTTATTACAGAGTCAGCATGGGATGCCCCTTTCAATCATCTTAGACCATGTTACGCAGTTCACATCCAAGTTTTGGGGAATATTGCATGAGAACTTGAGCATTCAACTTACTTTTAGCACAACTTTCAATCCAAAAACAGAAGGGCAGTCAAAGCGAACGATTAAACTATTAAAGGACATGTTGAGGCTATTTTTGATTGACTCTAGAGGTCATTGGGATAAGTTCCTACCATTTCTTGAGTTCTCTTATAATAACACTTACCACTTTAGCATTGACATGCAACTGTATAAGGTACATGATGGGAGAGGATGTACATCACACATAGGGTTATTGGATGCTGGAGATGTGAAACCTTTGCGGTTTATTTGCTGAAAGATGCTCAAGACAAGGCAAGAAGTATCCAAGCTAATCTTCTAGCATCCCAAATCGAGAGAAAAAGTGTGCAGACCGCAAGGTAAGAGATATGACATTTCAGGATGGCGAGTAAGTTCTTCTAAAGTGGTCACCTATGAAAGGGGTTATGAGATTCAGAAAGAAGGTCAAGCTTAGTCCTCAATACATCGAGCAATTTGAGATTCTTGACTATGTAGGGATAATGTCTTATAGATTGGATTTACTACCTGTCCTATATGAGTCCATCCAGTGTTCCATATGTCCATATTGAAGAAGTATCATGGGGATGGAGATAACATCATAAAATGGGACACAATTTTGTTAGACAAAGACCTTCAGTATGAAGAGAAACCAGTTCACATTATGGATCGCGATGTCCGGAATATGAAGACCAAGCATATAAAGTGTGTGAAAGTTCAATGAAAGTATCACCCGATTGAGGAAGCTACTTGGAAAATCAAGAAAGACGTGTAAAACAAGTTGCCCTAGTTATTCGACGACTCATGTACTACTCTACTCTTGATTTATCCCTTTTCTCCTAGATTGTCACTCAGGGACAGTGATAGGTAACTTTGTATATATTGTAACAAACGGTTCTCGTCGTTATTGAAAAGCCAATGGAGAAGGAATTTGGGCCAAAAAACTTTTGAGTAGCAATTCGAAAACTCTAGCCTAGGCAAGACTTTGATGAAATTTGAGTTAGGTGAAGTTTAGAGAAATCTGGTAGTGAATAGGAGATCCAATTATTAATTTTATCACATGATTGGATGGACTAATCAAATTCGAGCAAGTACGAAATTGATCTTGGTGTGAAACGATGTCTCGGTTTGAAAGTGCATTGTTGAATGAGAGATTGGAACTTAAATTCAAAGGTTTTATCTCCGTACAAGCCACTGGGTCAGGATTAATTCGGCCAAGGCAAGGCCATTGTAGCGAGATAGGGTCAGACGTGGTGGGCTAGTAAAGTAGGGGAAAAACCTCAAACTTCGTTATTTTCTGTAAAACATTGTTCTTTAGAGATAAGGGACTATCCAAGGAAATTTCTTGTTACATTTCAACAACTTCTAGTGTTAAAGGTAAGGAAATTACTTCCTACTCTGTATTTCAATTCTTAGAACTTAGAATCTTGGGCAATTATTGTTACGGGAGGGTTTTGGCCTAAAGTTGATGGTGGGGAAAATCCCTTGTTGAGTATCAGGATCTTGGTTTTGGCTTTGGATTGATAGTTTGATCATTATCTAGGTAAATTAGTTCTTGTTTATTGATCCTTGATTTATTACTTGTTTATAGACCAAGAACAAACTGAAAGACTTCGAAAAGGGAAGGCTAAAGTGTCTTAGGAGTATTCTAGGTTGGTCACGAGGTAGGTGATGGTTTAATTTCCTATTGTGTGATATATGTCGGTTAATTGATTCATTGTATATATACATGTATGTGTATAAGGAAATGTGAATCAAATATAATGAAATGATTATGTGTGACCAATAAATGCAACTCAGACACACCTGATTCAGATAAACTAGGAACTAAGACTCGCATATTATGAACCTGCTACTTTATTATATGACTATGAGTACTGTTCATCATGAGTGTCGTTGTGATTGTGGTTGTGTTGATTGGATTGGGTGTCACGTTCCGACACATATATTGGATCGGGTATCATATTTTGACACATATATTAGATCGGGTGTCACATTTTGACACATGTATATTGGATCGGGTTTACGTTCCGACACACTAACAATTTGGGTTTGGGTTTTATCAGGGGACCGCTTGTGATTATTACGGTCATGTTTATTTGTCATCGATATTGGAAAATTGTACGTTGTTCACATAATGATAACAGAACTATGTCTTCTGCATATGTGTGTTTACTGTGTCATAATTACTTGTATATATTGTGCTTACGGGAGTAGTCACGGATCATAACAGTATATTATGGTTTCATGTACTTATATTGTACTTGCTATTTCTTTGTCGAGTACAGTGCATCTTCAGATGGCTATTGACAGACCTCAGTTAGGATATTATTGACCACGACCTGATTCAGTGCTATTTCTTTCAAACTGTCATGGATCCTTCTTTTGTTTAGTCCACTCTTTTCGGACTCAGATTTATGTTTAGGTTGTTTATGTTTAGCTTTCAGGGTTTCACCCTCTTTTTCATAGACTTGTTGGGTTAAAAGGGTTTTGGTACAATGACTTTTTCTAGGGGTTGAATTTCCGCCAACAGTTGTTTTTTTAGATATTCGAAGCTTATGGGAACTCCACATTTCATTAAGTCATTTGAACGTGACTTCCGTATTTTTAAATGTCTTAGTTTCATAAAATTGCTTAGTAAGGTTGTAGTAATAGTTTCCCCACTGAAGGATTAGCGTGGGCGCCAATCACAATTGTCTAAGTTGTGATATTATATATATATATATATA
>NC_028640.1:21537616-21552687 GCF_001406875.1 Solanum pennellii
TTTTTTATGTGATTTTATGTTTATATATATTATTATTTAGTATTTTATATATTATCTTACGTTTTATTTTATAGAATTAGAAAAAAAAGAACCAACTTTTTGTAAGATTAAAAATATGAACGACTTTATTTATTTTTGTGGCAAATTTTTCGTATGTAGTGATTTAATTTGTGGAATGGTTATTAAGTTTATTTTTCTTTATATATTTAATCATATTTAAATCATCATGTTAATATATATTAATTTTTTTTGTGTATAATATTATTTGAAAATTTGAATATGTACATTTTAGTTTAATTAAAATAAAACTTTAATTAAAATTGTTGTAAAAAATTTGCAAAACTGTTACACTCTATAAAATAATCTTAATATTAAAAGTACATGAATACTTATCTTTTCGTAATTTAACTCTTAAAAGCGCTTTTTTTAAAGATTACTCAAACACAATTTGCTTATTAAGGCACTTTTCAATTGAACTAGTCAAACACAAATTCTTTTTTTTCCAGAAGTTATTTCTAAATATAAACAATTTTTAGCAGAAACGTCAATCATGATTTGGCTTGCGACTAAAAGCATTTATACACCTACAAATGACTTGGCTTGCGACCAAAAGCATGATTGCTTAATAAATAATTGACTTGACAAGAAATGTTTGTCATAATAGTTGTTTTTATATTCTTGATTTTACTATTTTAACGCTTAGCTATCATTACAATAAATATGTAGTACGAAGAATATAGGAAGTAAAATATTTACTTAAGTAAAAATGAAATATACCTATAGATAGCATTACTTTTTACTTGTAAAATCAAAAATCTATTTTTAAAATAGTAATCAAGTAAAAGTGAACAGAGAAAATATTACTTATTCTTCAAAAATATGTAAAGTCCAAACTCGATAAGTAAAAACAGGAAAGAAATATTACTTATTTCTTCAAATACATGGAAAGTCCAAACTAGACAAATATTATCTATCTCCTTTTTTGATTGTTTTACCTCAATGATATATACATTACATCTAATTATATCTTGTGATTTACAAAAAAAAAAAGTTCTTGTAGTCTCTACTTAAAAAATAAACTTACTCCTTTTATAAGAAATTTGTGCAAGTATTTTATGTTCTCTCTTATCTTGCAAATTTTGAGTTGTAGGCTAGAGTTAGTCATTATGGTATTGTCTGCCAGAGATGTTGATACTCAGTTTTGATTATTAGGTACATTTAATTTCAAGAAATTTTAAATAACTATTCTTATAAAATTCAGAAATATCATCATTTTTAGGGAATTTTATCATTTTTTGTACTAACATTTCTATGTGTTTATAATATATATAGATTTATCATTTTTTTCTACTAATATTTTTTTACATCATGTTTATTTTAATCACTAGTATAATTTTGTTGGTATTTAATTTTTTAAATTAAAGTAGAATTCATTGTTGAGTTATGTTATAGATTTACATTGTCCTTCTCTTTTAAATCATATCATGTATGCTGTGTTGAAATTTCACATAAGAGTATTACGTAAAATTATTATTTTTGAATTTGAAATTTTTATTATATTTTCAGTTTCATTTGTTTTAGTAGTATTGACTATTTTCATTTTCATTTGTTTTAGTAGTATTGACTTGAGACTTCACATTACAAGTCATATTAGTTAGACGTGATAAATTATTTTTTTGTCAAATTTTTTAATAGTTTACGAAAAAAGGCCAGAAATACCGTTGCACTATTTAAAAAGGATTAAAAATACCCTCATCCACCTATAGGACTAAAAATACTCCTCAATCCACCTTTGTAGTTCATTTCTACCCTTAAAACTAACATCATTTTTTATAAAAAAAAAATATTGTTATTATAATTTGTTACATGTCATTTTCTTATTGGATAAATTAAATTTTATCCTATTTAATTTTCTCCTACCCACCCATTTCAGCCACATGACCTATAAAAATATTAAGGGCAAAAAGATAAAAATATGGTCAACTTAAAACAGCTTATAAGCTAAAAAAAATACCTCTACCTCAGTTTTTACGTTGTGGCTAAAATAAGTTATTTTGAGTATTGCCAAACAGCTAAATAAATCAAAAATCAGCTTTTAAGTCAGTTTGACCAGCTTTTAAGCTGAGCCAAACAAGCTCTTAGTTACTCATAAAAATAGAACGATGAATTGTTTCTCCCTTATCCCTTCTTCCTTCCATTTTTAGTTCAAAAATTTCAAGACTATTTTCAGTTAAACGTATATGTGAATATATTGGGAGAAAACATGATATTCTGTGGAGGCAATATAAAAATCCCAATAATTACTAGTGCATTTTATTCATTTGAGAGGTTAAAAGACACTCTTTCCTCTTTCTTTTATTAATGTGTTCTACGACCTGTAACAGAATACAAAAGCGGAAGATATGAAATTGTATACTAACAATAAAGTAGAAGGATGAAATTAAGCGATAAAATTGAATGAAGTTGATGTCTGCATACTTACTTTAGTGAGTTAAATTTCCTTCCTGTAAATTAAATCATCATAATATTAACAAGACAAAGGTTCAAAAATAAAATATTAAAAAATAACCAATTGTAAAATGAGTCCATTAATGTAAAGATGACCAAAATAAATGTAGTGATGTTCAATCATATAATATAAAATGATCACAATATGATAAACTCACAAAATTGATTTTGTGTGTGTGTGAGTGATGTGTGTGTGGGGGAGAGATATTTTGGAAATGGTCTGAAATTTTGAATAAGAAAAGAGGGAAGAAGAAAGAGGCTTAGGGTTAAGGGCGAATGAATCCATCAATTTATTTTTTTTATTAAATCTTCTAATTGGATTTGGGTCATGGGGCATGAAATGGGTGGGCTAGGATTTAATTTGACGAGTAATAAAATGACATGTAATAAATAATAATAATAATAATTATTATTATTATTTTAAAAAATGATATTAGTTTTAAGGGTAGAATTGGACCAAAAAGGTGGATTAAGAGGTATTTTTAGCTCAATAGGTGGGGGGGGGGGGTATTTTTAATCTTTTCAACTACTCCAAGGGTATTTTTGATTCAGTTCCGTCTATGTGACGTTTCATTTATAATATTAATCTTTTTGTCAAGCATGATGTTCATAGAAATCTTGAACTCTTAGCTTTTATGATTAATTTAGGGATAATGCACAAGTAATTCCTAAACATATGCCCGAAATCTCAGAGACACACTTATACTATACTAAGGTCCTATTACCCCCTGAACTTATTTTATTAATAATTTTATACCCCTTTTCGGCCTACGTGGCTCTATCTTGTGGGCCCAACGCTGCTTTACTTTTTGTTTCAAGCTAGTGTCACGTAGGCCGAAAAGGGATAGATAATTACTTATAAAATAAGTTCAGGGGAGTAATAAGACCTTAATATAGTATAAGTGTGTCTCTGAATTTCAGGCATAGGTTGAGGGGATACTTATGCATTTTCCCATTAATTTAATTAAAATATACTAATTGGAATATCAAGTATTCAATATCATGGTAAATATTTGGATTTGATGTCAAGGAACTACATTTTTCTTAATTTCGTTGATTTATTACGGATATCCCCGGTTATTTCAAAATAATCAAATAGTATTAAATTTATTTAAAACTAGAGTAACTAGTCGTGCTTTGCGCAGTCCTTAAAATTATACTCCATTGTTTCATTTAATGTGACTACTTTTTCTTCTTAATCCATGCCAAAAAATGATTTTTTATTGTGATTAAATATAATTTACCATAAATTTTAAGAGGTTTTTTTTTCTTAAACATCCAGCCAAAGGATGTCACATATAATGGGACCAAGGGAGGATAAATATATTTAAATATTAATTAGTATTATAACCTTATATAAAAAAAAACATAATTTTCTCTTCATATTCCTTTAGAGTGCGTGGATGTGTGCGTTTGTGTGCGTGTGTGTTTATCGAATGAATGTGTAAAACGACAGTAAATGAGATAACTCATTTAAATTAATGTATAATATAAACTTAATTAAGAAATGAAAAAATAACATAAAAATTTGGTACTAAACCTAAAGATAAATTATTTTATTTAATCCAATATAAACTATCTAATATGATTTTAAAATGTGTAAAAAATAGAATATTGAAAATATAATCTGCCCATGTCGACAATCGAATAAAAAACTTAGTATTATTGTGATGTTTTCAAAAATGAATTATGATATTATTATAAACATATTTGTACTAGTGTGAATATCTAATTATGTGCAGTCCTTTTAGAGTATGGTTAGGAATCCTACTTGAGGACCAAGTTAGGTTTTCCCTATAAATAAAGGGGTTTTCTTTCATTATAAATCAGATCTGTGGATCCTTAAATATCAGTTACGAGGAACAAGAAGTCTTCTCTCTTCTCCCTAATTTATTTTCTCATTCTTTTATATAGTTTAAAAACACATTATCAGCACGAGACTCAACCACCTTGAGCAAATACTTTGGAAAGTACTGAAGATATCACATGCGTGTTATCTTACTGGAAATCGAAGGTACGTACTTTTTCGGGTTTGTGTGACATCTTGGTAGGTGTAACATTTAGTCACTCGAAATGTCTAAGAATAAGAAAAGAAACTACAATAAACACTTTTGGAAAGAAAGGGGAAAATCTAGGAAATCTCATAATTTAAGAAAGTGAGTTTTGGGTCATTTTAAAACGGTCATAACTTCTATCTCACGATGAGTTAGAGGCATTTCTTGATATGGTGTGAAACTCCTGGAGATATATTTTAAAAACCGTCAAGTTTTTACATTTTCGACATCGTATGAAGGAGATATGTCTATCGGAAGTTGGGTTGTTGGATTTAAGGAAGGGAAAACTATTTTTTTTCACCCATTTATTTCCTATTTCGTTATAGGGATCTATTTGGGGTAAAAACAAGCTTTAGTTCAGGTAAAAAAGTTATTTTACGCTTAGGGATTGGAGAAAAGAGAAGAGAAGAAGGAAAAGGGGGAAAGATCAAAATTCTCCAAGAACTCCAAGTAATTTCGAGTGGTATTCATCGGGGGTGATCCCTATCAATGTATGTGAGATCTTTCGTGTTAGATTAATTAAGTCACACACCAAACTTTAATCAATTCAGTGGTTTTATAAATCTCTGCCTGTTATGAAGTGAATATTGATGAATCTTATCAAATCACTATTGGTTGAGTTGTTTCAATGTCCATTAATGTTGATTAGTGATTTCCGAGTTGTTTTTAGAGTTATATCATTTGGGTGTTGGAGGTATTAAGGATCCTAAGGGTTTGGGAGAAGAACTATAGGGTTTTAAAGAATTTTAGATCAAAAACGAGTTGAAAAACTCGTCAGAAGCACCTAAACATGGCCAGACGAATCACGCCACCATAGCGCAAGGAATGTTGCTTTGAATGATTTCAAAGCACCTAGGAATCATCAAAGAACACAAATTATATCCTTGAATCCATAATCCAATTTGAAGGAAAGTTATGATCAAAGTCAAGGAAGTAAAGGTTCAAGTCTAAAGTTAAACAGCTAGTCCAAAGCAAAGTTTTTAAAAGTTTTCAAGAGTCTTTACTAAACGTTTTAACTTCATTTTAAGGCCCAAGTTTCAAGTTAAAGTAAAGAGTAACAAGTTGATGTCTTTCCTTTAAAGAAATATAAGAGAACTAAGTATTTTCTAAGAGTTGATTAAGATTCAAGTTTCAAGTTAAGCAAAGAGTAAAGAGTTGAACTCATTTCTCAAAAGTTATAAGGGAACTAAGTATTCCCTAGAGATGTTGTAAATGTTTTCACATCAAAGTTAAGAGAAAACTAAGATTTCCCAAAAGATTTTGAACAAGCAAATGGAACATTGATTCCAAGAGAGCCTTTTAAAGCTAATTGTTGAGAAATTATCTCAAACCAAAGAAGGAAGTTGATTTTTAAAAGTATGGGTGTAACACCTTGAAAATTCAAGACACATTGTAAAGCCTAACATAGATTTCGTAAGGTCTAAGTACTATTTCTAAGTCCATTTCTAATTAATATAGGTCATTTAGGAGGTTTAAGAACCAAAACATCCATGACATCCGGCAAGTTAATTCAAAGGGATGTTATTGTGCATTAGCCTATTTGACTACGTTTTAGGAGTCGAAAATATACGAAAATTGGTGGAAAGGTAGTTAATAGGTGTTTGAGTTGTTTCTTGGTTGAAACGTCCAGGTATGACTCCCCAAGAACCAACCAAGGGCCCTTGAGGAGGACACTTGTAGTTTGATACAACAGTGTCTGGCAGTGTGCATTTACGGGACAGAACACGGCCTATGTGTAGATCAACGGGGCGTTGATGCCACCTTCCACACTTAGGCTGGTGGAGAAGCCCCTTCACCCGCACAGCCTTTGAACTCATTGACGGAGTGCAGAGGTGCAGGCTACGGTCCGTGTGTGGAACGACAGGGCGTCGATGCCACCGTCATCCCACACTTAGACAATTGGAGGAAATCCCTTGCCTGCACAGTCTCTGACCTAGAAGACGAAGTGCAGAGCGGTGGGGAGGATATCCATCGACTCACAGACGGCCCGTAAGCGGGGTCTCATCTATGAGGGTCCTAAGTTGCTGCACGTTTTTAATTCAGTTTATTTAATATATTAGGTAGTTTAGGGATTATTTGGGTATTAAAGGGAGACTAATTAATTTGATTAAGTCCCACTATGAATACCCTAAACCCTCATTAACCTAAAGACAAGTCTCAAATAAACTCTCTTATTTCTCTCTCTACATGAACTCACCATTGAAGACTAGGAAGGATTAGGGTTTGGGGGCTGGAAAGGGACAAATTCACCATTAAATTGTTGACAAACGTTCAGGTATGGGTTCCATTAACCTTTAAGACTCTTCCCTCAAATGGTTCCTTCAAAACAAATTTCAAAAGTTGATTTTTCTTATGGGTTTCATTCAATTACGAAATTGAAGTTATGGATTGAGTTGATTCATGGTTTATTAGGTCTATATTGAGTAGATTAACATGTAATTCAACTTGTTTATGGTAATTGCTTATGGTTTGGTCTAAATTGAAGAATATGATCCTCCATCCCTAACCCTAGGTAGTGATCTTGACCTATATTGTATTGTGATCATTCGATTGAGTTGGTTGTTGATTTCATCACTATCCTATGGTGTTATTATTATTAAATTAAGATGAATTATAGGCATATCATGCTAGTTCTTGAGATGTGATTTAGGTTATGAATCATAATGCAATATTAGCCTACGTATGTTGTCTCAAGTTGTGATCTAGTGTTGAATTTGGTTATAGAGATGCAATTGGCCTTGTTATCTTATTGGTTATCATTGTGTGTTGATGTTACTCCCCAAATTGGGTTGATATATGGGTTGATGGTAAGACCTTAAGGGTAGACTACGAGGAAGACTTGGGAAGTCTTTGAATTTCTATGTTTACTTCCAATTGTGATTAATTATTGTTAAGTCATGATATAACATTGGAATATGCCTTATACTAGGATTATAGGGTGGTATGATCTTGAATTGAAATATCTTTACTTTGTTGTGAGGTTTATTAAGGTGTATGTGATATAAACATGAAGAAAACTATCAATGTGCCTTGATATGCTATGAAATGCTAATATGTTAACCTCACTTATATAAATTGTGATGAAAGAACTTATACTCATACAATTCTTATAGAGATATTGATGATGATGATTATACAAGGAATATAACCTATGGCCTAAATTAAGCTATGATTGATAATTAAAGGCTTAAAGACGTTTCAAAAAGGGGCTCTAGCTTAGCACCGAGTGAGCTAGATTGAGGAGTGTCCCTTTCCACATAGGGACGGTAGGAACACTATGTTACTCTTGAGATTGGAGACTATAATGCATGGTGCATAAAGAGGGTCCCACTATATCTCCTAGTTCTTGAACTATGTTGCCCCCATAGGAATACTAGCTAGTGGATCCACGTAGTTGCTATGTTTTATTTTTTGCTACTACCTTGGCGAGTAGTCTGCCTTCTTTTGGTGTAGGATTTTATGAAACCGGATTCCACACTAGCTCATATAGTCTATGTCGGTTAGGTCAAGATGTTCCCACAAAAGTAAAATGAATTAAAGGACTTGAAATCTAACTTGGATAACCTAAGGGGTCTAGCTTAGTCTAGGTAGGGGTATTGGACTCTACCTAAACATTGCACTAGTTAGCCTTGAGGGGATTCCTAGGAGGAGGTTCTTATATATGTTTATGCTATGATAATATATGATTTTTATATGATGACCATGGCACATTCTCGATCCTATATGTTGATTAGTTTATTTATGAATATGCCTTGGGTTATAATGTTAATATATGATGAAATGTAAACCTAAATGCCATGATATGTAAAGTTGGACATTGGTCATGTTTTCTTGTTGAGGATACTTGATTGAGTAAGGTTATGGGGCGTTGCTTGGTCATTGCAGTTATTGACTTTATAAGGACTTGTGAGTAGTTGTCTTGCTTATTATGATATGTTTAACTCTTACTCATTCTTGTGATATTCTTCCTTGATGTTAGGGTTATAGTAAATCATGGTTTCAAGTATGTTGGGATAAGTATTACTTGTTGAGGTAGTAAGCATGTTTGGTTTATTGATATGACTTACTTGACTTTGCATTAAGTCCCTAAAGGGGTAATTTGGCATGTTTTGATAAAAACAAATTTAGTATGTTTTGCTTGTGTATGTGCAAAAGATCCCATACTTAGTATATATGGAGTACTATCCCCATTTTCTTCCCTTTTCCCAAACATTTTGGGTTTCGGTCGTTGAAGAGTTTTGAAGGCGACATTGTTGAAGTCTTAGATTCTTTATTTCATCCAAGTGTGATAGGTCCTCAACTTTCGAGGGCAATTCAATCCTCTAGCTTATGGATTTTTGTTATGAGCTTATTGACTCTTTCATTCCCTTCCTTTTAATTGAGTATTGTACTTTCGTATGACCTATATATGGTCTTGTTGGATTGATGTAAGGGTTATGCCCATATTGTGATACTCGTTAGATGGTATGAGATGAGACAATCATTGAGACTATTTCTATATTTTACGTATATGTATGTGCAATAAAAGTAGAAGACTATGCAACTTTCCTATACAAAGAGTCTATGTATGCTCAATATGAATATATATTATGAGTATGTGGAGGTCTATGTAAACCTCCAAGTAATGACAATGAAAGTTTTAAATTTTACCGCATTTTTCACCGTATGAATGGAATGTCGTGAGACTAAAAATAGCTAGTCTTAGTCCTTTAAAAGGACGACGACGATGGTTACGTGTAGGGGAAGGGGGTAAAACCGAATGCGACCATGGGCTAAAATATATTTTGAGAGTAGTATTGAGCATCAATGTGGGGATGATAGTTTATATTAACTAAAGTCTCCATGAAAACCATGTAGCCATCATAGGTATTAACTGGTCTTACTTTTTAGATGATCACGTAAGTTAAGCTAGTGGATCCACTAAGTTAAGGAGTTCTATGCGATTGAAAATTATACGATAGTTTTGGTGGCATGAGCAAGACATTGTATCACCACTTAGGATCATAGTGGTGGTTGTCGCTTATAGAATCTCCCATAGAAATTATATTACTTCATATATAAGTAAAGTTGAATTTTTTATTGCATTTTATTTAACGAACTAAGTGTTGGAATTGTTTTACAAGCTTTTATTTATATATATTGCATGTGTCTTACTGCTTTACATTTAGTCATGTTATTCATGAGTTGAGCAGAGCCAAGCTTAAGTTTTGTTAGCATTCCAACTCGTATACTCGTACATTCAATGTAGTAATGTCTATTGGCCTGCATCCTATCATGATGCAGACGGAGGTAACCAGTATTAGCATCATCCAACACCCCATTGATCTAGCTGAGCACTCGGAGTCAGTGGTGAGCCTCTTCTCATTATAGAGGACACATTTACTTTCTTTTCAGTCTTTCTCTTATAGGATGTTGTGGGGTCTGTCCCAACATTAATCTTAGTATTATAGAGGTTTCAAAGATAGCTAGACAGTTAGGCAGTATAGTTTTTTAGTCTCTCATTATTTGCATTATTGATATTCTATTGTGAGATATAAGTGTCACTTTGGTCAAGACATTATTTTAAGTTATCTTTATGAGAATGTTTCTTTGTTGAGTTAACTCTTCCACTGATTTAAGTAACCTAGGTCAAGGGTCCGATCAAGGCCACCAATGGTTATTGGGAGTCGTCCTTGTCCAGTTTGTACGCTCAGGTCATGACAAACTTGGTGTCAGAGCACAAAGTTCAAGAGTCCTAGAGAGTCAATGAAGTCGTGTCTGTAGAGTCGTAGTTATCAGTGTTAAGAGCGCGACATCTATAATTAGGAGGATGCAACATTTAAGAATTTCTCACTTCTTTCATATTTCTTTTTATGCGTTAGAGTTTATCTCTAAAAGTTTCTTTCTAATTCGTGCTTTCGCGTGTTTCAGATCATCATGCCTATGCAAAGAGGAGGGAGGAGGCGTCCATCCCAAAAGAATGTTGAGGAGCCAGAGGTACTTAATGCACCAAGCGTGCAACCTTAAGGAGAAGTCACAAATATTGAATTCGGTGAGGCTATCCAAATGTTAAGCCAAGCGGTTACTAACCAAGTCGAGCAACAATGAGGAGATCGGCAAAAAGAGGCTGACACCTTGATGGTTCATGAATTTCTAAGAATTAATCCTCCTAGTTTAATTGGTTCGAGCACTACTGAGGATCCAGAGAATTTCGTTGAGGAGATAAAGAAGATTTTTGGTGTGATGCATTTCATTGATGCTGAAAGAGTTGAACTAGTTGCATATTAACTAAAGAATGTGTCTAAGACTTGGTTCAATTAGTGGAAGGAGGGCAGAGATGAGGATGCACCACGTCCGAGTTGGACTTGTTTTGAAGAAGCTTTCTTGGGGTGTTTATTTCCTCGAGAACTAAAAGAGGCTAAGGTATGAGAGTTCCTTACACTGAAACAAGAATCCTTGAGTGTACATGAGTACAGGTTGAAGTTCATCCATTTTTCTCTCTATGCTCCTGAAATGGTTAAGCACATGAGGAGTAGAATGAGCTTGTTTGTTGTTAGCTTGGGTCGTGCATCAAGCAAAGAGGGCAGAGCAGCAATGTTGGTTGGCGACATATGCACATATCCTGATTGATGGTTTATGTGCATCAAGTTGAAGAGGAGAAGTTGTGGGACAGAGAAGAGTGTAGAATCTCGAATCTAAGACTGGGCATGAGTCTGGGCAGCAGAAGGGTGGTTCAAATTTGTCACAGTTTAAGAAACAAAAGGGATCTGCACTATCATCTACAAGTTCTCCTGCACCCAGAAACAACGGTGAGAATCATGAACAAAATTGGAAGACATCAGGGCTAGACCAGCACAGTCTCAAGGAAGTGTGGCATAGGGAGGTAGTTTGGCTTCTACATGTGCTAAGTGTGGTAAACCCACCCAAATAAGTGTTGTGATGTCCAGATTTGAAAGAACAGTTATAAGATTTGTTAGATAAAGGTTTCATTCGACCAAATGTTTTGGGCACTCTAGTCTTGTTTGTAAGAAATAAAGATAATTCCCTTAGGATGTGTATAGACTACCATCAATTAAATAAGGTTACCATTAAGATTAAGTATCCTCTTCCAAGGATATATGATCTTTTTGATCAACATCAGGGTGCCACCTGTTTCTCAAAAATTGATCTCAGATCTGGTTTTAGAACCAGATATGAGCAATATGAGTTTTTGGTCATGTCTTTTAGGTTGACTAATGCACCAACAGTGTTCATGGATCTTATGAACAGAGTCTTCAAACCTTATTTAGATATGTTTGTTATTGTCTTCATTGATGACATACTTATTTATTCAAGGAATGAAGAAGATCATGCTAGTCATCTCAGTATAGTCCTTCAGACTTTGAAAAATAAGGAGTTGTATGCCAAGTTCTCCAAGTGTGAGTTTTGGATTAAGTTGTGATACTTTTGGGCCAAATAGTTTCTGGAGATGGAATTAGAGTTGACACCCAAAAAATAAAAGCAATTCAGAGTTGGCCTTGACCCACGTCTCCAACTGACATAAGGAGTTTCTTGGGTTTGTTTGGATACTATAGAAGGTTCATTGAGGGGTTTTCGTCGATCTCATCTCCCTTGACCAAGTTGACTCAAAAGACAGTTAAATTTCAATGGTCTGAAGCTTGTGAGAAAACTTTCAGGAATTTAAAAAGAGATTGATTACTGCCCAGATTTTGACCTTAGCAAAGTGTTTTCTCGAAAAATATATTTCTTATAATAGTTTTCGACCTTTTAGAGTAGCCACTTAATTTTGAGAAAATTAAGAAAACTAGTGTTTCCAAAAGGCTTAAATAGATAAAAATCATTTGAAAATATTAAAGGGGGCTCGGGGATTTGTATTTATATCTTAGGAAGGTGTTAGGCACCTAAAACATCCGTTAATGCAGTTTTTCGACAACTAACTTAGTTTGGCTAAGACTTAAATTGCGAAAAAAATATTTTTCAGAGTTATTTGAAAATTAATGTCTAACATTTACTTAAGTAAAATACCTAACTTGAGTAAATAATTTTGAAACTACTTGCACTTAATTTAATTTTAAGTTGTTAAAACAAAATGGCGTTTGCGGGGATTTAGAAGTTTCTTTACTTAAAACTAACTAACAAATAAAGCAAGTAAATAAACAAAAAATAAGAAACATGGAGAGAGATTTGGGTCCAAATCCGGGTTCTGTTCACCTTAACCGGTTTTTGGACCCACCTATTTTGGGTTTTTTGACCTATTTTGACTTTTTCGGGTTTTTAACCCATTTTATTTATTTCATACATGTCCTAGACTAACAAAATAATTAATACAAAATAAATAAATAAAAACAAGGGATTAGGCCGAAAATAGATACAATACAAAACGAAAATAGTAAGAAAAGATCTTCTAATCCCGCTTCTTCGACTTCCTTAAATTCTTTAAACATCGGGATCTAGCCGTCGATTTTGATTTGACTCGAATGAGAGGAGTTGAGCCTTTATATCTCTCTCGGAATGAAAGGAAAGAACGAGTTCTTGGCGAACTCAGGTAGATTTTTCATGCATAAAAATGGGAAAAAGAGTTAATGTATGGTTCAACTAATATAAACACCAGGCAGTACGTCACTCTACTACAATATCAAAGTAAGTTTTGATTCAAGAAAAATGCAAATTGACTTAGAGTCCTATTTTAGGGATTCAAAACATGCACGTTCACACAAATTCGACACTATAAGAGCATGAATTGTAATACCCCATCATCGAATTGCTTATTAGAAAAAGGTGTTGAATAGAGATATTATAAGCATTAAAAAATAAGGACAAGTCACTTGACAAATTTGTTGTAAAAAAAAGCAAATAAACACCAACTTGACACAGTGACTAATATAGATAGATTAACATATATGTTTTACATATTATTATTATGTTTTGGCAATGATTCCGAACAAAAATAGAATGATACACATAATAATATCATACCAGTGGTCTTACCGTTGCATATCAGAGAATAATTAGCAAGGCAAACATTCATTAATTTAAAGAAAAGAAACATTGTGGTTAATGTCAAGAAACTCAAAACTGCACATTTCATATAATCAAACAAGGGATCGACACCATGGAATAATTTTCATATTCATACATATTAGATTTAAATAAATAATGTTCGCTAAAGTTTAATAAACAGAGAGATACACTATGAGAAGAGAAAATAATATAAAATCAAATGAGTCGTTGGAAACCAAATTGCGAGCACAAAAACATGGAGAAAAAGTAAATCCGTCACCTCAACATATGCCACAACAACACATATCACATAACATGCAGAAAGATAGGAATTAAGGCGATTACTAGAATAAGACACCATTTTAACTTTTATTTTTTTTAATAAAACCCAAGGGACCTAACAAAAAGATGTTAATATGCTAGTCACAAAATAAATCAAATGCACCAAATAAGGTGCAGGTTCTGCCACTAGATAGTTAAGATATGTAAGCCAAAATGACTACTAAGACAATTCCATAATTCTGGAAAGCAAAAGGCCAACTAGATAACTCAATAGCATTATATAGTCTTATATGATTATAAACGTGGCAACCCTTATCTAAATAAATTGAAGGAAAGGAAACGAAGCTTATAGATTAAATACGCATTCATCCTTGAGAAAATATCAGCTCGAAGTAATTCGAATATGAACTCTGAATGACCCATACACCAAACTGTGTTCAACATGGCATACACTATAGATCGATACTAGACAATAAGTCTAAACAGTGCTTATAATAGGCATGAAGCAAGCATTAGGTCATAAAACTAACAGGGAATTAAGACTAGATAAACCGATATTTTATCGGACTAGATAAATCATGACTACGACATATTCGGCAACAAATAAACCATTAAAATGGACACGAGGGTTGGGAGGTAGGAGGAAATCGATATTTAAATAAAAAATCAAACTCGATATCAGCCGAAATAAAAAAAACATTGACACTAAATACAATCTAAGCAAAATAAAGGGAACTTAAATTGCTATCACGGTCAGAACTGGACTCGATTAGAATAAAATCAAAAGAACACGCCTACAACATTGGTGATTTTATTCGAAGTAAGACATAACCAAAACAAGCAAGCTTGAATATAGAAACGAATCAAACGACAAACTCTGCATGATAATCGTTTCGGAACGGTGTTGAAACTAGATTGATATATCCATTAAGAGTATATGAATAAAAAATGAAGTCATCAAAATTCAATCCGAACAGCATCATCCAGACCAAAACAAAGATTTCATAGTTTTCCAAACATCCATTCAAAATTGAAGAAATGAAGAAGATACTATGGTGTAAAGGTTACCTTTTCCAGATAGCGACCTAAAACGAGGCGAGCGAGAGAAACTTCACCACCACCGAATATGATTCTAAGACCTTAAACGACTTAAGGAAAATCAAACAATAGCTAGGACTGAACGACAACGATTCAAGAACTTGCTGTTGGAGAGTGTGTGTGTGTGTGTGTGTGTGTGTGTGTGTGTGT
>NC_028640.1:21552776-21604460 GCF_001406875.1 Solanum pennellii
CAGATTATATATATATATATATATATATATATATATATATATGAATGTTCACTAATTCTCAGTAATCTTTCTTATAAAATATTTAGATAGTTTTCCTCCAACTTTCTGACTCCCGAAATTTCTGAACAAACCAAAAGAAAAAATCCCCCCCCCTCTATATAACAAAACCATACATTATATAAGCACAACTAGCGTTCCCCACTGAGGAAAATATAGATCGAGTTCGGATTTACACCCAGGCAAATTTCAATTTCAAAAAAAACCTAAATCTTATCCCCAAAAACCAAATATCTTTTGATTTCTAGTGATTTTGAACTGATAACATACGATGTGGAGGGTTGAGATCGTTTCCTCGTACTAGGCAGGCGACGTGTATCTCATTTTGTCAAGGACGAAATGCGTCTGGCACGGATGTTGTACGAGTAAAGCTGGAGGGAGCAGAAAAGGAGATGGAGACGTTGGGATGTGTTGTGTCGCCCATATACGGAGGGTATCATTGGATTTGTTGTAGACTCGCTGATGTTGCTATTGTCAACTTCGCTTTTGGAAATTATACCCATCTCTGAGTCGAGCAGGAGATGAGGAATGAGGCTGGCTCGGATCGAGAGGTGGGTTGATGTTGATTGGAATTGGGCTTGAGTTAAAAGGGAATTGGACTAGGGATGCATTTTTATGAAAATGGCTAGGAATTGGGGCTTGCTGAAAATCGCTAAGGAGAGGAATTGGGCTGGGGTTAGTGAAAATCTGAAGAAAGTCCCCAATCTTGGTCTTTTAGTTAAGAATATTACAAATTTAGCCAAATTAAATTGTAATTGGCCAATTTTATTAAATTTTAAAATAAGACGAATTAATATAACAAATTAACAAGATTCTTAAGTTTAACAAAATAAAATTATTAATTTAACTATAACTAATTAACAAAAAAATATAAGTTCTTATTTAAACCACACTAGTTATCGAAATATTTTGTTAAAACTAAGATCTAATCATAAAATATATTAAGTATATACATAATTATGTAATACATACATATACATATACATACATACATATACATATACATATACATACATACATACATACATACATACATATATATATATATATATATATATATATTCTTAAATTTATAAAACTAATTATTTTAAAATGCTGGGATTAAAGAAGCTCATTAATTAACTTGTGTTGGGGAGGGTCAAAATTGGGTTTCAACAACTGTCCCTTATTTTACTTGGATCGATGCAAGAAATTCGAGGAAAATAAATTGAGCAAGCAAATTTGGACCGACCTCAACTTCATCTTTTAGAAAAGGGATTTTGGTACGGTCGTTAGCAACTATGGTCGCGCCCCGAAAATGGGTTTCCTACATATCTCAGCCTATATGAGAATTCAGGCCACTTGTAGTTTGATACGCTTGATTTAACGCATGATTTTAAAAGAATCAAAAAGTCATTTTGATACAGAATTATGAAAGGATCGAAACGCTCAGGAATATGATTTACGGGCAATTGTCGGAACACAACCATGTTTTAAGCATTGAACCCCGCCTATGTATCCTTAAACCTTAGGAAACAGGCTGTTTGTAGTTCGACTCGATCGGTTGAAAAGGAAATCTATTATGCTAGATAACCTTTGGTTCTGGACAAGAGAGAAATAGATCGAGTATGGAAAATAGGCTTGTAATCTCTTAGTCATGAATGTGGTGCACTTCACACCCATAATTAAGAACTTACATGGACATAATTTCCAAAGCTTTTGGCTCATTGTCACTCAGATTGGAAATCTGTCTCCGGAAGATTGAAATTTCCGTACGCTAGACTGAAACTGAGAAATCTAAAGGAAGACCCATTACCTTCTGATAGTGGTGTAGTTTGATTGTGGTGGAATTCGCTCCTCTACTCGCGTCCTAAGAGTTTGAAACTCCTCTTTGGACTATGTCCCAGTTTGCTGCTAAGAAAAAGTTCCACGTTGTGTTGTATCCTTTTTTATGTCGTCCGCACTGGTGGTTTTTTTTTTTTTTTGGAGAATTCATCCTTTCGGATGCTCTCTACAAAGAGTGAGATAAAACTTGTCAGCATAAGAATACAATTTAAATAGGAGACAGTGCCTTTTACCCTATTGACACTTAAATATTCTCCTCGACATTTTGACGTCAACTCGATTGGTTTGACATAAAGCAAATAAAGATTATGTCTTATGTTTGCAATATAATCTTCAATGTACTCTTGATTTGATGTCAAAATAAGTAAATGTTGATGCAGTGTTGATATTTATCTTGATGTTGTCTTGGACGGTTTACTTTTATCAAAATAAAAGAAGCCAGTCATCGTTTAGGGGTAAATATATCTCTTGAGATGCACGATTCCTTCTTTGGCAGTGCATGACTTTTTGCGGGGCATGAGTATCTTTCCGCGATGCGTAAATTTCTGCGAGGCATGAAATCTTCTCACGATGCATAACTTTTCTACGAGGCATGAAATCCTCTCACGGTGCATAAATTTCAACGAGGTATGGAATCTTCTCGTGATGCATAAATTTCTGCGAGGTATGAAATTTTACCGCGATGCATAAATTTCTGCGAGGTATGAAATCTTCTCGCGATGCATAAATTTCAACGAGGCATAGAATCTTCTTGTGATGCACAAATTTCTGCAAGGTATGAAATCTTTTCGCGATGCATAAGTTTATGCGAGGTATGAAATCTTTTCGCGATTCATAAATTTCTTCATGGTATGAAATCTTCTCGCAATGCATAAATTTCTGCGAAGTATGAAATATTCTCGCGATGCTTGGATATTTACTCGTGATGCATGATCTTCCGCGATGCATGAATATTGACTCGCGATGCATGTTTTTTCGCGATGCATGGATATTGACTCGCGATGCATGATTTTTCGCGATGCATGGATATTGACTCGCAGTGCATGATCTTCTGAGATGCATGGATATTGACTCGTGATGCATGATCTTCCGCGATGCATGGATATTGACTCGCGATGAATGATCTTCCGTGGGGGATGAATATCTTCCTCCGATGCAAAGATATTAACTCTTGATGTCATCCTTGGTACTAAATGAAGATAGTGCTTCCATCGAGCAACAAAGTGATCTTCTGGGTGTTTTCTGAATAATCATATCGTCTCTAATGATCATATCTGTAAAATGACTTCCAGATAGTATGTTGTCTTGATCAACAATGGGTGATGCATAATATCATATATGACATTATGATGCAAATGACGTCCTTTACAGAAACCGTAAACTCTTCCTTGAGATTTTCGCTTAATTCACCTTCGAATCTAGTTGGCCGTTCTTTATAAATTTCATGTTGTACGAAATTGATTGATATAAACAATTCATATTCTCGAGTCTCTGACATAAGCGATATAAAATGATTCCTGCTTCTAGGAAAACTATTGATTTTGGGATAGTTTTCTCCTCCTTTGACTTCTCCATATTCATCCATCGGAAGAGTGTGCTGATTTTAGAGTAAAGCTATAAACCTGTATCGCTTCAACTGTCACTGATTAAATCATAGAATTCTTAAGATCCTCTCAAAAATTTTGTCCCAGTTGCAAGTCTTGAAATATCTTCAGTCTGGACTTGTTGAGGAGAAATCTTCTCCCTGAGAATTTTTGAGTCCCTCTCAAAAATTCTGTCCCAGTTTCTATCGTAAGGTGGAATAGAAATCTTACGGGAAATATGACCAAAACCTTGTGGCTCCTACGTATCCAATTGAGGCATGAATCAGGTCAAACGTAGTTCCTCTCAAGTCTAACAACATAAGAAGTTTACAAAGAAAATTGACCGAGGCTGACATAGGCCGCCTACGTATCTCATTCTTGAGAATTCAGGTCGAACGTAGTTCAAATACAAAGAAATACTTAAAGGGGATAAATTGGATGATCGAGGCAGACATAGGACGCCTACGTATTTCATTCTTGAGAATTCAGGTCACATGTAGTTCATTACAAAGAGGGATAAAAATATAAGCAAAGAAAATACAAGCAAATAGAATGATTAAAAGTAAATAATAGAAATGCGAACCGAAGCTTCACACGTACTATCTCCTGACACCATCTGAGTTGATAGGTTTTGGCCATGCGGTTCCATCCTTCTCCGACCAGACCAAAGCACCTCCAGATAATACTTTATGAACCATGTAGGGTCCTTGACAATTTGGCGCGAATTTTCCTTTGTATTCCTCTTGATGAGGAAAAATGCGCTTAAGGGCCAGCTGACCAACTTTGAAAATTCTGGCTCTTACTCTCTTGTGAAAAGCACGAGTCATTCTCTGTCAATACAACTGACCATGACAAATGGCAACCATTCTCTTCTCATCGTTTAATGTCAACTGATCAGTTCTCTTACTCACCCATTCAACATTCCTCAACTCAGTTTCTTGGATGATTCTCAATGAAGGTATTTCAACTTCAACAGGTATGAGTGCTTCTGTTCTATACGCTAGCAAGTATGGAGTTGCTCCAATCGATGTTCTCGCAGTCGTGCGGTACACCAATAAAGCATATGGTAACATCTCATGCCAACCTTAATGCTTGTCAATCATTTTCCTCAAAATCTTCTTCATATTCTTATTGGCGGCCTCTACAGCTCCATTCATTCGGGAACAATAAACGGTTGAGTTTCGGTGAGTAATCTTAAATTGCTCACATATATCTCTCATCAAGTGACTTTTGAGATTTGCACCATTGTCAGTAATGATCGATTCTGGTACTCCAAACCTGCATATCAAATTGTTACGAACAAAATCAGCTAAAACTCTTTTGGTCACCGACTTGTAAGAAGCTGCTTCCACCTACTTGGTAAAGTAATAAATGGAAACCAGAATGAATCTGTGTCCATTTGAAGCGGCTGGATCTATCGGACTGATGACATCCATACCCCAAGCTACAAATAGCCAAGGTGAACTCATATCATTAAGTTCGTGAGGTGGCACTTAGATCAAATCACCGTGCACTTGACATTTATGACATTTTTGCTCAAACTTGCAACAATCATTCTCCATATTCATTCAGTAATACCCAAATCGAAGGATCTTTCTTGCAAAAGTAAGCCCATTCATATGTGTGCCACGAACTCCAGCATGTATATATTCGATAATCTTCGAAGCTTCCACAGCATCGACACATCTGAGAATACCCAAGTCTGGAGTCCTCTTATAAAGTACATGTCCACTTAGAAAGAAATTTAGAGCCATACGGCGTATCGACTTCTTTTGGTTGGATGTAGCATCTTTAAGATAATTTACGAACTCCAAATATTTCTTTTATATCGAAATACCATGGCAAACTGTCTGGTTCTTCCCTAAAATGTGAACAATGGACTTTATGTTCTTTCATATCTATATCCAGAGGATCAATATAATCAGTATCTGGATGCTTAATCATAGAAGCGATGGTGAAGAGAGCATCAGCCAACTCATTTTGTATTCTGGGAGTATGTTTGAACTCGATCTTGCGAAATCTTTTTCACAACTTATGTACATACTGTAGGTAAGGTATAATCTTTGGGTTCTTCACATCCTATCCTCCCTGAACCTGATGAATCAGCGAATCTGAGTCTCCAATAGACAATAGCTTGTGAACATTCATGTCAATGGTCATTTTCAATCCAAGGATACAAGCTTCATATTCGGTTATGTTGTTTGTACAAATAAATTGGAGCTTAGCTGCCATAGTATAATATTGACCAGATTCTAAAACTAGGACCGCTTTGATGCCTTTCCCTTGATGATTTGCCTCTCCATCGAGGAATAGTCACCAACTGGGATATGCTTCAGAAATATTTTAACCCACAAATGACACTTCTTCATCGTGAAAATAAGTGTTGAGCGGTTCATACGTCCATCAACAGGATTTTCTGCAAGATGATCATCCAAGGCTTGTGGTTTTATCGCCTTTTGAGTCACATACACAATATCAAACTCACTCAAAAAAAATTTCCACTTAGCTAACTTTGCGGTCGGCATCGCTTTTTGGAAACTATACTTCATTGGATCTATTCTGGAAATGAGATATGTAGTGTAGGAAGACAAGTAATGCCTTAACTTCTGAGAAATCCAAGTCAGAACACAACATGTTCTCTCCAATAGAGTGTAACGAGACTCGTATGGAGTAAATTTCTTGCTTATGTAATAGACAGGTCTTTCCTTCTTTCCTGTCTCGTCGTGTTGATCGAGTACGCATCTGAATGCGCTATCTGAGACGGACAAATACAACAACAAAGGACTCCCTTCTTGTGGAGGAACCAATACTGGTGGATTTGAAAAATAGTTCTTGATAGCGTCGAAAGCAATCTGACACTCTTCAGTCCACTTTTTGGGAGCGTCTTTCTTCAACAGCTTGAAGATAGGCTCACACACTATGGTTTATTGAGCTATGAATCGACTGATGTAGTTCAACCTCCCTAAGAAACTTATCGCCTCTTTTCTCATCATTGGCAGAGGTTACTCTTGAATTGATTTACTCTTAGAAGGATCGAGCTTAATACCCCTTCTGCTGACTATAAATCCCAACAACATTCTGGCTGGAACTCCAAAAGCGCATTTGGCTGGATCTAACTTCAAGTTGTAACGACGCAAATGATCAAAGAATTTCCTTAGATGTGTCAAGTGGTCCAAACTTTTGCGGAACTTGATTATGACGTTAACAACGTACACATCGATCTCTCTATGAATCATATCATGAAATATAGTCGTCATAGCCCTCATATAAGTCGCACCAGCATTCTTGAGGCCAAATGGCATCACCCTGTAGTGATATACACTTCAAGGTGTAATGAAAGCTGTCTTTTATACATCCTCCTTGTCCATCAAAATCTGATGATAACCTGCGTAACAGTCCACAAATGATTGCAGTTCATGCTTAGCACAGTTATCAATCAAAATATGAATATTTGGCAATGGAAAACTATCCTTCGGGCTAGCTTTGTTGAGATCTATATAGTCGACACAAATCCTGATTTTCTCGTCTATCTTGGCAACTAGAACAATATTGGCTAACCAAGTCGAGTATTATGTAACTTCCACCAATCGAGACTCGATCTGCTAGTGATCTCTTCTTTGATCATTATACTCAATTCAGGTTTGAACTTTTGAGCCTTTTACTCCACCGGATTGAACCCCAAATTAATCGGCAGTTTATGAGATACAACATCGGTACTCAGCCCTTGCATGTCACGGACTATCAAGACGAACACATCAACATATCCAACAATCAAATGAATTAGGCCTTTTCTTTGAGTTTCATTTAAGTGAATGCTGATTTTAATCTCTTTAACGCACTCTGGGTCTCCCAGATTTACCATTTTTGTCTCCTCTAGATTAGTGCTTATACTGGTTTTCGAACTGCCAAAATTCCTTGGCAACATACTCTGGTTCCTCACCTTCTTCTTCGTAATCATCAACGTCGTCATCACCTGCCTCAATTTGCTTATTTAGCTCGTGACATGACATGACATTGGCAGGTTTAAAACTTATATTACTGAAGCCATAAACAAACAAAGTTAGAAAATGAAAGTATAACAAATGAGTAAATAAATAAATTTTAACAATAAAAGAGGCTTTCATTCAAATTGGAAAACAATGAAAACTTTGGACATGGCATAGGTCCATGTTTCCTTCTTTGAACATCACGATGGAAATTCAAAAATTCAAACAACCAAGAAAAATGCAAAATGGTGGGTATCGGGCCTCTTTCTGACTACCACCGATTTAAATATGCATAAAATGATTCCCTTCTACCAAGGAGTTCAGGAGATCAGGATGGGCGTGGAGGTCCAGTTCTGCTGCATCTCTCATGTCTTAGCATCAGGGAATCCTGTCAGCTCGACCTCTTCTTTAATGATAGCATCAATCTCTTCAAAAAGTCCACAGATTCCTTCTCCAAGGTCCTCCTACTCGGAATATTCACGGACTTGAAAGGATTGATATAGATGAGGGATTGGCTTGGTCAATGCTTGATCTTTCTTTTTCATTGTCTTCTCATCCTCATCTGTGGGGATTTACCCCAAGCCATACCTTTCTCCTTTGATGGGAACTTAAATGGGCTCAACAATTTGTAGGGAATTCCTTCCCAATCCGAAACCTGCTTCAAATCCACTTTGCAACATAACAGTAGCAATCATCTTATACACAGAAGGCATGAGAGGCTGTGGGGACAAGTCTTCACTGGTGGCATTTACCAGCTCCACCGTGTAGAAATCAGTACCTCAATACACTTCATCCATAATCGGCGACTATCTGCCAGCATGATTACCTTTGCCATGAATGACTAGCTCCTTATTCTTCCAAACGAGTTTCATCATCTGATACAGTGTAGAAGGCACAACTCTAGCCATGTAAATAAAAGGCCTTCCTAGAAGAATGTTATAGCTGGTATCGATGTCCAAGACTTAAAGTTGTGCACTGAATTCTATCATACCCATCTGGATGATCAGATTCACCGCTCCCAATGTATCTCTCTAAACCCTATCAAAGGCTCTTACATTGACTTGGTTTTATTCCAGTTTCCCAAGGTCAAACCTTAAGTTCCTAAGTGTCGACAATGGGCAAATATTTAGACCAGATCCATCATCCACTAAAACACGATTTACCACTTTCTCACGGCATATGACAGTGATGTGCAACTCCTTCTTGTGTGACCTCCCTTCAAAAGATAACTCATCGTCGCAGAAACTAATCTGATGCCCTTGGATAACATGGTTAATCATAGCGGTCATATTATCACTACTTATGGTGACGGGAACATACGTATCATCAAGATCCTTCATCAAAGCATGCCTATGAAATTGAGAACTCATCAGTAGGGCCCACACAGAAATCTGAGTTGCAGTCTTCTCCAAATGCTTGACAATAGAATAATCTTTTAGCTGCATTCTTCTACAGGGTTCCTCTGCCTCACCCTTGCTTATTGTCCTTTTAGCTTGATCCTTCTTTTAACCTCCGAGATCCAGCTCTTCAAAAGTATAACATCTTCCGGATTGGGTCATACCTTGTGCAGAAGCAGTCTCAATCACAAATATTGGCTTCATAAAAGTTTTTAATGGCACCAAGGCAACAACCTTTGCGGGTGTCAAGATAACAAACTCTTTTTTCCCTTTGATGCTCAAGGAAGATACAGCCTTTTCCAACTCGTCATGAACGATTGGGGTTATCACTTTCCTCTCATACCAATCATCGACTGTTTCTATCATACTGACATTTCCGCCTCCATGATTCAGCAAAGGATTGGTATTGACATTAGGTGTAGCTGGTTGGAGAGAAACCACCTCTTGGTCAATTAAATACTTAACATTGTGCTTGAGGTTGATACAGTCCTCAGTATCATGCCCAACACTATTGGAATGATAGGAATATCTCTGATCTGGCCTATAGAATATCGAATTGATATCCACGGGTTTGGGCCCCACAAGGTGGATATATACGGTCGTGGCCAGTCACTCATAAAGCTTTTTTCGGCTTTCTACGAGCGCGGTGAAATTCCTCGAAGGTTTCTTCTCGAACCAGGGTCGAGGGGGATCAAAACTTCCTTGTGGGGGAGGCATCTGTTGATAACCTTGATTGTTCGGACAGGGAGCTTGATTTCTAGGATATGAGTTTGTCTGGTAGTTTGGCATTGGATCTTGGTAGTTCGGGTGGGGATTTTGATATGGTGGAGCTTGGATTTGATAAGAATGAGGGGGTGCTCGATAGCTCGACTGCACGTTAGCATAGTTTGGACAACACCCTGGTAGGGAGATGGAATTTGGTAGGGTGGAGGATGATTTGGGTAAATGGGCTATAGATTTTGGTAATTGGGGGGTGAACTTTGGTATAGTGGAGCTTGGATGTTTGGATAAGTGGAGGTAGCATTCTGATAAACTTGAGGATTATTGGGATGACTAGCTTGCGTGTAGCAAGCTTAGTAGGAATTTTGAGAAGGTCGAGAATGACCTTAGGATTATGATGAGATTCTGGGAGTTTTCCTTCTCCCATATGAACCAACATTGATTTCTTCTCTTTTCTTCTTCAACGTTCCTGATAATCCGAGCGATGCAGCAACACGGGCTATCTTCCCCATTTTAAACCCGTCTTCGATAGTCTCACAAACTTTGACTATCTCGGTAAATTTTGCTCCTGCGAGCAACAGGATTCAATCATAATAGTCGGGCTCTTACACCCGCAGAAACACTTCACAATTTCGTTTTCAGACATAGGCGGTCTCACCCTCGCCTCTTCTTTTCTCCACCTATAGGAAAACTCCCTATAGGTCTCGGATGATTTTTGTTTTGTCTTTTCCAAAGAGTATCGATCTGGAACAATTTCTACGTTGTAAGTGAATTGATCGATAAAATCTTTGGCCAATGCAATCCAGCTGATCCATTGCCTGATTTCATGCGAGGTGAACCATTCAAGAGCTTCTCCACACAAGCTTCATCTAAAGAGCCACATCCATAGGCTTCATCCCTACCAACTCCAACAAGCTGGTCGCAGTAGGCTCTCAAATGAGCCATAGGGTTCCCCACTCCTCCGAAAGTATCAAATTTAGGATTTTTTAAAGCTTTTGGGAGGTCAAAATTTGGATGAATACATAAGTCTTCATAACTAAGCCCGGCGATATTAGGTATGCATTGGAGCTCCTTCATAGCCTTTTTGTTCTCTTATTTTATGTCAACTTTTGTCTCTTCCTTTGCCCTCCACTCCCTTTCCTATTCCTCATAATGGTCCAGCTCAGAACCGTGCACATCGTGCTCGGCAGGGACGGGAATTTGGAAAGTGGTTCTTTTGGGTACAGGTGGAGCTACAGAGGGACTCTGAGCATTTTGAGCAGTTTGATAATTTTGTTGGTAATTCTGTGGATTGGTATTCTAATTTAAGTGGTGGTGGGGTATTTGTGGATTGAAAGTATTTTGGTTTTGATTTTGTGGTGGAGGAGCGGTTTGATGGTGGGAAATTTTGAGAATGGGGTGGCATTTGGGGGTGGTTGTTTTGAGGAGGAGGTGGGGTTTGGTAGGATGCGAAAGCATATTAGGGATTTTGGGTAGTCAGATCTATAACTGACAGATTCTGAGAAGGTGTACATGGTTGGTTCTGAGCTGGATCCGTATTTGATGAAGGGAAGTAGATTGGAGGTGTCCCATCAGCAGCGTTAGCAGCAAACCCTAGCGTAGGCTGATCCTGTCTCCTTTGCATCTCTACCCTCATCTTTACAATTTGTTGCATCAGCTGCAGAATCAACTCATTCTTGTCCGCTATGGTGGGTTGAGCCACCAAAACATCAGTAGGACTTACTTCTTCGTTATTATCCCCCAGAACAGTCTTTTCATTGTCTGAGCTTTTTCTAGGGAAAGAATCTGCGGGACCTTTTGATCTGGTGAAATAGGGATGATCTGCCAGCTTTTGATCGATACAAATCAGTTTCAAAGTACCTGAGAAGGGAAACAACTCAAAGGTAGATTTGTCAGTGCAAATTAAGAATACAAAATGCATAATATCCCACAGAGAGTAGATAAACACACAAGTTGCTTTGTTTGAGAATATCTTCAACTCACGAGTAAGGATGGAAACGCATTTTTCTAACAAGCAGGAGTTTGCTTGTTTTAGTTTTGACACTGTCTCCGAAAGGCTAAATCGCGTTGAGCTAAGGTCTTCTTGTAGCTACTCTTTGACATCCGTTGACTTGGCCTTCGTATCTTCTCGTAACATGAAGGGAGAGAATTAAAAAAATTTAAAGATAGGGGCCGTGCCTTGAGAGGCTGCCTACGTATCTCGCAAGGAGAATTCATACCCAACGTTGTTTGAGTACAAGATAAAAATTTTCATTCATTCATTCATTACGATTATAAGGAAATTGAAAGGTAACAATAGAGATTTTAAAATATAAATACGTTAGTCATTTCCCTTCTGTTGCAGCATTAGTCTCCTCTTTTTAGACGGCCTAGGAATGGGGTTTGTACACGATTTCCTTGTCGTCGTCTTCCCCAATCGCTTCAGGGTGAGCGTTTTCGGCACCATTATTAGCTCTTTGCTCGTAGACGGGATATTTTTTGCGCATTTTCTGAAGTTTATCAATCATATTGTTATAGAAGGATTTGTTCTTCTTCCTCAGTGCGTCCAACCTTTCTTTCATAAAGGTGAATTCTTCCATTTCCATTGTCAGTTCTTCATCAAGTGAAATTTTTTTAGCTAACAGAGAGGCAGTCTCCGATTCTAGCCTCGCTTCTCTTTGATGACATGCTTTTAGCTAACAGAGCGGCAGTCTCCGATTCTATCCTCGCTTCTCTTTATTGCACTTTCAACAAAAGCATGTCTAACTTCTCTCGCAAGTCCTCTGTATCCATCTCAAAATCTTTATTTCTCTTCATCTGTGATGCTAGATCCTCATTCAGCGTCAGGGTTGCAGCTTTTTAGATTGCGGTGGCCATGTCAACTCTAAGCCCTTCCTCTTTGGCTTCTTGAATTTCCCGAGTGATCTGTTCGATATTTATTTGTAGTTCTTCTCCAGTGAGTTCCATTTGGATGTTCTTACCCTTGTCAATAGAAGTGATTTTTTGCCTTTCCTGAGACGGTAGAATAGTTTTTTAGGATTTGTGGTATAGGAAGAGGTCTTTTGAGCGAGAAACTTAAGACTTAGAAATTTTTGTCGGACATTTGGTGATAGTGACTTCTGTAGATTATTTTGGAAATTTCTGGATAGGAGTGGGTTTACGATATCCTCATTCATACCAGCATAACACATAAGCAGTTAAACACACATACATCGCGTCCTAACACATACAGAGGGACCCCTTTTGTGCCAAGGGTAGGCCTAACGCATTTAAATGATGTACGCGTGAATTTGAACCAAATAAACAATTCCCCCCAAAATGAATTTCACAAGTGAATAATAATGTTCACAAAGGGGAGAATAAAGGATAAACATCAAAACAAACCCAAGCAGGGGCCATTTGAAAGTGCAATAAAGGAAAGCCCACGCAGGGGCTAAAAACAACGTAAATACATATAAAAATCCACACAGGAGCGAAGTAGTGCTATGCTGCTCCAGATGACCTGCTCCATCGTTGTTCTCCTAAGTCTTATATTGTTGAAACATATATCTTAGCATCAGCAAGAATCCTTCATCCAGGCATTCTTTGTCTTCTAAGCTTTTGTATCGCATCCTCACAATTTTATCCTTGACCCGGGTATCGAAATCATCATAACCACGCCTTAGTCTTTTCATCTCTTTGGTTGCCTTCTCAAGAGTATCTTAGTTCTCGACAAACTTAGCGTACACTACTTGGGCCTCTTTCTTTACCTCTTGTATCTCGGCCAATATTTGGCTTCTCTGTCCATTACACTGCGAAAGCTGCGCGGGGTTTGGGAGGAGACGCTTTGTATGTCCTTCTTCAACTATTCTTTGTAGCCCTTGTCATATCCAGCATCAAATTGGTCAGGGGCTATGGTGTCTTTATCCATACGCTTGGCACTTTTCCATTCTCTGAATATTTTAGACGTGTCGTGCACTCTATCATCTCCAATATCGTATACATAAGCGCCATAGTACGCCTCTTTCAGTTTGTCTCCTCACAAACTATCACAAAACTCGAAAAGGTGCATAAGGGAGAATTCCCCGAATACCTAGTAGAGGAAGCACAATCTGTCTGCGGCTCTCCACGAAGACTTCTTTGGAGATGAAACAGTCAAGCATCCATTGGAGATATTCTTCTTTTAGTTTAGAGAGAATCTGAGCCCATCTCCCCCTTGTTCTCCGATTGTCCATATTCACCCAGTACAACAAGTCATTCAAATCTTTAAGGGTTTTCTTGTTGTCAAGAGTATGTAGCTCTCGAGTCCTAGCACCCTTCACTAATTGGCTAAGGATCTATCACTGAAGGAGCAAGGTTCATCCTTGCAAGTACCGATGCCCCTCTTTGCATTTTCCCAGGGCTCGATACATATCAGACATGATGACCGGAGCTATAGAATAATACTTTGTTGTCCCTTGGTTCTCATACCCTTTGAACAAGGTATGCGCGAGTGTTATAACTCGATTATTGATACTCAGACTTGGACCATGTGGAATTATCATTGTTCCCAACAACGCTGCAACAAATGCTAGAGGACGGATTTCATTCCAGTCTCTATTAGGAGATCTTAAATTCTCGGTTGTAAGTGGTGTAGAAGCTCCCATGTCCAAATAGGATATAAAGATCTCTTAACGGTACATAGGATTCTTGGCACCAGTAGGCAAAGTCTTTCTCCAACCCGAACCAGTCAGTAATATTTTCTACAGAAGGCTTATTAGGGATAAAGATGTCTTCTTGTTTTCTTTCTTTCCTTTGTATCCCAGTGCCTACCATGTCTATGCAGTCTCGGATTTCCTCCGAAGTCGGGGTGATTTCAGCGGTTCCAAATTGGAACACCAATCGTTGGCTATCCCAATAGCCTTTGAGGACCTCAACCAATTCCGGCCAACCGTTCATGTTGATCAATTCTGTTAGAGCATCCCAAATTGGTTTTCACACGTACATCATTCAAATGTCACATAAAATGATATCTCGTGAGGTCAAAGACCTTAGATACAGTTTTGGTGGTTTTCCACTAAATGGACTTAATACATCTTGGGTATTAAGCCGTCTTAGGCTAATGCTTAATTTTTGGTTTTGGGTCCGAATCCGGGTTCTGTTCGCCTTGATTGTTTTTTGGATCATCCTGTTTTGGGATTTTTGACCCATTTTGACTTTTTGGATTTTTGACCCATTTTGGCTTTTTGGATTTTTGACCCATTTTGTTTCTTTCGTACCTGTCCTAGACTAAGCAAATAATTAATATAAAATAAATATAAAAAAACGACAAGGGCTTAGGCCTAGAATAATTACAATACTTAACAAAAATAATAAGAAAAGATCTTCTAATCCCGCTTCTTTGACTTCCTTCAACTCTTTAAACTTCGGGACCAATCCGTCGATTATATTTTGACTCGAACGAGAGGATTTGAGCATTTATAGCTCTCTCAGAATGCAAGGAAAGAACGAGTTCTTAGCGAAATCAGGTAGATTTATCATGCATATAAATGGGAAAAAAGAGTTAATGTATGGTACAACTAATATAAACACCAGGCAGTACGTCACTCTACTACAGCATCAAAGTAAGTTTTGATTCAAGAAAAATGCAAATTGACTTAGAGTCCTATTTTAGGGAGTCAAAACATGCACGTTCACCCAAATTCGAAACTATCTGATGAATTATAATACACCGTCATAGAATTGCATATTAGAAAAAAGTGTTGAATAGAGAGATTATAAGCATTAAATAATAAGGACAAGTCACTTGACAAATTTGATTTTAAAAAAAAAAAAGCAAATAAACACCAACTTGACACAATGACTAATATAGATAGATTAACATACATGTTTTATATATTATTATTATGTTTTGGCAATGATTCCGAACAAAAATAGAATGATACATAGAATAATATCATACCAGGGGTCTTATGGTAGCATATCAGAGAAAAATTAGCAGGGCGAACATGCATTAATTTAAATAAAAGAAACCTTGTGGTTAATGTCAAGAAACTCAAAACCGCACATTTCATATAATCAAACAAGGGATCGACACCATGGAATAATTTTCATATTCAAACATATTAGATTTAAATAAATAATGTCCGCCAAAGTTTGATAAACAGAGAGATACACTCTGAGAAGAGAAAATAATATAAAATCAAATGAGTCGTTGGAAACCAAATTGCGAGCACAAAAACATGGAGAAAAAGTAAATTTGTCACTTCAACATATGCCACAACAACACATATCACATAACATGAACAAAGATAGGAATTAAGGATACTAGAATAAGACACCATTTTAACTTTTATTTTTTTTAATAAAACCCAAGGGACCTAACAGAAAGATGTTAATATGCTAGTCACAAAATTAATCAAATTCACCAAATAAGGTGCAGATTCTGCCACTAGATAGTTAAGATATGTAAGCCAAAATGACTACTAAGACAATTCCATAATTCTGGAAAGCAAAAGGCCAACTAGATAACTCAATAGCATTATATAGTCTTATCTGATTGTAAACATGGAAACCCTTATCTAAATAAAATGAAGGAAAGGAAACGAAGCTTATAGATTAAATACGCATTCATCCTTGAGAAACTATCAGCTCGAAGTAATTCGAATATGAACTCCGAATGACCCATTATAGATCGATACTTGACAATAAGTCTAAACAGTGCTTATAATAGGCATGAATCAAGCATTGGATCATAAAACTAACAGGGAATTAAGACTAGATAAACCGATATTTTATCCGACTAGATAAATCATGACTACGACATATTTGGCAACAAACAAACCATTAAAATGGACAGATTACAACTTCTAACCTTAAAATAAGCTAGGGTAAGCTAATACCAATAAAATGGTTCGAAACCAAACAAATATTCATCTTAAGCCATGAGGGTCGGGAGGTAGGAGGTAATCGATATTTAAATAAAAAATCAAACTCGACATGAGCCAAAATAAAAAAAAAACGTTGACAATAAATACAATCTAAGAAAATTAAATGAACTTAAATTGCACTCATGGTCAGAACTGGACTCGATTAGAATAAATCAAAAGAGCATGTCTGCAAGATTGGTGTTTTTATTCGAAATAAGACATCACCAAAACAAGCAAGCTTGAATATAGAAACGAACAAACGATAAACTCTGAATGATAATTGTTTGGTAACGGTGTTGAAACTAGATTGATATATCCATTAAGAGTATATTAATAACAAATGAAGTCATCAAAATTCAATCCCGAACAGCATCATCCAGACCAAAACAGAGATTTCATAGTTTTGCAAACATCCATTCAAAATCGATGAAATGAAGAAGATATTAAGGTGGAAAGATTACCTTTTCCGGACAACGACCTGACACGAGGCGAGCGAGAGAAACTTCACCACCACCGAATATGGTTCTAAGACCTTGAACGACTTAAGGCAAATCAAACAGGAGCTAGGAATGAACGACAACGATTCAAGAACATCCTGTTGGAGAGTGTGTGTATATATATATATTTGAATGTTCACTAATTCTCAATAATCTTTCCGATATAATATTTAGATTGTTTTCCTCAAACTTTCTAACTCCCGAAATTTCTGAAGAAAACCGAAAGAAAAAATCCCCCCCCCCCTCTATAGAACAAAACCATACATTATATAAGCACAACTAGGGTTCTCCACTGAGGAAAAGATAGATCGAGTTCGGATTTACACCCAGGCCAATTTCAATTTAAAAAAAAAAAACTTATCCCCAAAAGCAGAATATCTTTTGATTTCGAGTGATTTTGAACAGATAGCATACGATGTGGAGGGTTGAGATCGCTTCCTCGTACTAGGCAGGCGACGTATAGTCATCTTAACTTGTCAAGTACGAAACGCGTCTGGCATGGATGTTGTACGGGTAAAGCTGGAGAGAGTAGAAAAGGAGATGGAGACGTTGGGACGTGTTGTATCGCCCACGCACGGAGGGTATCGTTGGATTTGCTGTAGACACACTGATGTTGCTGTTGTATACTTTGCTTTTTTAAATTGTACCCGTCTCTAAGTCGATGGAGGAGATGAAGAATGAGGCCAGGTCGGATCGAGCGGTGGGTTGCTGTTGATTGGAATTGGGCCTGAGTTAAATGGAAATTGGACTGGGGCTGCATTTTTATGAAAATGGCTGGGAATTGGGACTTGCTGAAAATTGTTAAGGAGAGGAATTGGGCCTGGGGTTAGTGAAAATCTGAAGAAAGGCCCCAATCTTGGTCTTTTAGTTAAGAATATTACAAATTTAGCCAAATTAAATTGTAATTGGCCAATTTGATTAAATTTTAAAATAAGACGAATTAATATAACTAATTAACAAGCTTCTTAAGTTTAACAAAATAAAATAATTAATTTAACTATAAATTATTAACAAAAAAAATATAAGTAATTATTTTAACCACACTAGTTATCGAAATTTTCTATTAAAACTAGGATCTAATCATAAACTATACTAATTATATACAAAATTATGTAAATAAAAATTATAAGAAATGGCAAAACTATTCAAAATAATGCAAACTTTATATTTTCTTAAATTTATAAAACTAATTATTTTAAAATGCTGGGAAATAAGAAGCTCGTCAATTAACTTGTGCCGGAGAGGGTCAAAATTGGGTGTCAACACAGAGGGTACTCAATGTTTTTTGGTGTATTGTAATGCATCTAGAGTTGGGTTGGGTTTTGTGTTAATGCAGAATGTCAAGGTTATAGCTTTTTCCTCCAGACAGTTGAAGGTTCATGAAAGGAATTACCTAATCCATGACTTAGGGTTACCTTTTGTAGTATCTGCCTTGAATATATGGCGTCTCTACTTGTATGGTGTTCATGTTAATATATTCATTGATCACAAGAGAATACAATATATATTCATTAGAAAGAGCTCAATCTCAGACAGAGTAAGTAGTTCGAATTACTCAAGGATTATGACATGAATATTTTTTACCACCCAGGTAAGGCTAATGTGGTTGTTGATGTTTTAAGCTAGTTATCCATGGGGATTACTACCCATGCTAAAGAAGAAAAAAGGGACTTATCCACAGATGTGCACAGACCTGCAGGCCTGGGATTCATACTTATGGATTCCGCAGAAGGAGGGATAGTGGTGACAAATAAGCTAAATCATCACTAGTGTCAAAGGTGAAAGAAAAGAAAGACCAAGACCCCATTTTGCTTGATTTGAAGAAAATGTTCATAATCAAAGAGTGTTAGCTTTTGAACAAAGGGGAGATGGTTCCTGAAGTGTCAATGTAGATTGTGTGTACCTAGGGTGGATGAACTCCTAGAGAGAATCATGGAGGAAGCTCATAGCTTCGGATATTCCATTCATCCGGGTTCCATAAAGACGTACTGCAATTTGAGAGAGTTATATTGGTGGGAAGGTATGAAGAAGGACATTGCTGAGTTTGCTGCCAAGTGCCTGAATTGCCAGCAAGTGAAAGTAGAACACCAAAGGCCTGGAGGGTTATCTCAGAATATAGAACTTCCAGAATGTTAGTGAAAGATGATTAATATGGACCTCATCACAAGCTTGCCAAGATCTCGCGAACAGCATGATTCAATTTAGGTGATTGTCGATAGAATGACAAAATCAGCAAACTTTTTGCCGATAAAGATAGCTCATTCGGCAGAAGATTATGCAAAGTTTTACATTCAGGAGGTGGTGAAATTAAATGGAGTCCCACTGTCAATCATTTCAAATAGAGGTGCACAATTTACTACATAGTTTTGGAAGTCTTTTCAAAAAGGTTTGGGTTCAATGGTGAACTTAAACACTTATTTTCATCCTCAGAAGGATGGGAAAGCGAAGTGTACTATCTAAACCTTAGAAGATATGTTAAGGGCTTCTGTGATCGATTTCAAGGGGAATTGGAATGATCACCTACCTCTCATTGAGTTCTCTTACAACAACAACTGCCATTCGAGGATCCAAATGGCTCCATGTGAAGTTATTTATGATAGAAGAATGAAGATGTAGATCTCCTATTGGGTGGTTAAAAGTTAGTGAAGCAGGGTTTATAGGACCAGATCTAGTTCACCAAGACATGGAGAAGGTGAAGATTATTCAAGAGAGATTGAAGATGGCATAGAGTCGTTAGAAGTTCTACACATATGTTACAAGAAGGCTATTGGAGTTTGAAGTGGATGATTGGGTATACCTGAAAGCATCACCTGTGAAGGGTGTTATGAGATTTGGTAAGCAAGAAAAATTGAATCCTCGGTATATTGGTCCTTATAGAATATCAAAGAGGATGGGCAATATAGCTTATGATCTGGATCTACCTAAAGAGTTAGAAGCGGTTCATCAGTATTTCATATCTCCATGTTGAAGAAGTGCATGGGTGATCCTTCATTGATTGTACCAATGGAAAATGTTAGAATTAAGGATAGTTTATCCTATGAACAGATTCGGGTTCAGATTTTAGATCGTCAAGTTTGCAAGTTGAGAACAAGGGAGGTAGCATCAGTCAATGTACTTAGGAGGAACCAATTTGTTGAAGAACCAACTTGGGAAGCTGAAGTGTTTATAAAGAAAAAATAAGCACATCTCTTTGAATCCGGAGAGAATGAAGATCAAAGTACTTATTCTATTTTTAGTACTTTATAAACTATATGTACGCACTTTATTAGTTGATTTTGATTATTGAATGTTAAACTTGAGGTTACTATTCTTAGCTTAGTAAACAAAATCTCATTCGAGGACAAATGTTCTCAAGGGGGATATATTGTAACATCTCTTAACCCGAAATAGCTAAGAAACTAAAAGGGATAATGCCCAAGAACCCCCTCAACCTATGCCCGAAATCTACGAGACACACTTATACTATACTAAGGTCCTATTACCCCCCTGAACTTATTTTATTAATAATTTTTTACCACTTTTCGACCTAGGTGGCACTATCTTGTGGGCCCAACGATGGTTGACTTTTTTTTTCAAACTAGTGTCACGTAGGCTAAAAAGGGGTAGAAAATTATTTATAAAATAAGTTCAGGGGGTAATAGAACCTTAGTATAGTATAAGTGGGTCTCTGGGATTTCGGGCATAGGTTGAGGGGTTACTTGTGCATTATCCCAAACTAAAACAAACATTTTTGAAAAGAAAGGGAGAAATCTGGAAAGATTTCCTGAGTTAAGAAAATGAATTTTGGTCATTTTCAAACGGCCAAAACTTCTAGCTCAAGATGAGTAAGAGGTATTTCTTGATATGGTTAGAAAACCCTTTAAGAGATCTTTCCAACGCCGCCGAGTATGTGCATTTTCTATATCGTATGAGGGAGATATGTCTATCGAAAGTTGGGCTGTTGGATTGAAGAATACACTAATCCCGATTTAAGGAAGGCCAAACTAGTCTTTTAACCCACTTATTGTCACGACGAGGAGCACCCCCTAGACGTAACTGGCATCCTCTTCCTTGAAGAGGACTTAGACTAGGAGTTAGCATACATCATTGCATCATAGGTAGAGGAAATACAAAAAATTAGAACTTCTACATAGTGAAGTATATCTAGACTTCTCGTTATCATATATGAAGTTTACATAGACCTCTCATTTATGAAGTGTACATAGACTTCTCAATTAGCAACATAGTCAATTCATATGTAGTAGTCTAATATTTGTCTCACACATAAACCATCTATGTAGAAGTATAAGATTCGGGCATAGCCCTTACACTATTATAATATGCCACATATATTATTACAACAAAGTCTCAAAGATAAGAAAAGAACAATTGTCTTAGAGATAGTCAATATCATACCTAGAGTAGAAAATGGCATTTTCCTCGGACTTGAGGACTCATCAATAACTTGGAAAAAGTTCCAAGTCTTCCTTCAAAGTGGCCTTGAAACCTTCAATGGCCCGAACCTACATAATTGTAGAAATATAAAGAATATGGGTTAGTACAAACCACATGTACTAAGTATGGAAACATATGCAAGTAAAGCTATTGAAATCATTCTTAAAGGGACATTTTGTTCAAAACCATGCTAAGTCACTTTGAAAGACTTAATGCACATACAAGAGCATATACAAGTCAATAATCACAATAACATCAAGACATGTTCATATCCAACATAATACCAACATCATCATGAAGTCATATCAATATCTCATATCATAGAGTTCATGACATCAAAGCATACAAGACCCTTACTCACAATCCCCTCCTAAGACTACAAGTGCAATGCTCATGTGAAGCCACATAACCCCACATAATCAAGTAAACTAGAAAAGAACCATAAGCAATGTCTATATTTCATATAACATCATATCATGCATACTCATCATCATATATAGCAACTTCGATCAATATCATGTTCATCAAATGAAGTCAACGTCATATAATATCAACATCATATAAAGTCAACATATGCATTTCATTCATAACATAAGTACATAAGATCATCCTCCTAGGACTCCCCTAAAGGTCAACTTGCGCAATGTACAGGTAAAGTCCCATACTCCTACCTATACTAAGTAGAACCCCTTAAGTCACCCTAGTTAGTGTTTGTTTTATTACTTTCACTCATTCATTTTACTTTCTGGAACAATCGCCTTAACCGACAATAGACCATGTGAGCTAAACATGGAATCTGGTGTCATGAAACCCTACACCCAAAAAAGGTTCTCTACTTGCAAAGGTAGAACCAAACATGAACATAGCGTCCTAGGTAGATCCACTAGCTAGTTTTGCTGTGGGGGCACATAGTTAAGGAACTAGGATATATGTATTAGAAACCCTCTTTATGCGCATTTGCATTATCGCTTCCATCCCATGACAACCATTGTGAACCTACCTTCCCTCATTGGGAAAGGACACCTCTTATATCTAGTTTGCTCGGTGCTAAGCTAAAGTCCCTTTTTGAAATGTCATTAAGTCATCCTTGAACATTAGTTAACAATATAGGCCTTAGGGACTAACCCTTGTATAATCATGATCATAGCTCTATAGGTATTGAATGAGAAATTCCTTTCATTACAACACTTCATTAGTGTGATCATCACATCATAGTCATATCATAATAAGTCACACAAGAGAATCATATTCATCCTTGCATGATCATTCCCCTATCAAGTTCTCACAATTCAACATACTCATAACATGCCATCATATTCATCATATCATCATCTTCCTATTCTATTCACATATCATACTTAAATTGAAATCATTATCAAGAATAAACCATCATTACATCAATAAAGTGTTCATAGCCTTTGAGAATCTTACCAACACCTTCCAATAATCACCTACAATATTTCATCGTCAATCCCACAATATTTATCCATCAATTCACTCAACATCATCATTTAATAATAAATTATACAATAACTAAATCAATTTCATCACCCCTAATCACAATCAAACTAATTCATAACCTAGGGTTAGGGAGAAGGGACAATCATGGATCCTTTTAGAGAACTAGGTCAAAACCTAAGGAATTATAACAATTAATCAATAAGAAATCATAATATATAAATAATAATCAATAAAATACAATATTAAATCAATTTGAAAAGTAACCCATGAAATTGGATGAAAATCATGATTTTAGACATCTTTGGAAACTAATTTTGAAGAGCCTCTTGGAGAAAGAGATCCCAGGAGTGAATAGCTTCCATAACTTAAGATGCCTTGAAGAATGAGGAATAAAACTTGAATCTTAAATCCCTAATGAATATTGGACCTTGGTCTTCAATGGGGTCTTTAGGTAGTGAGAGAAAGTAGAGAGAAGTTGGAGAGATTTGGGTTTGGGAAATAATGAAGTGATGAGTTAGTTTAATGACTTATAACTCCTTTATAGTTCCCAAATAACTCAATTAACCACCCCTTAACCCCCAATTGATTGATTGACTAATTAACCTAAGCTTAACCGAAATTAGACGGTGAAGTCGAAGCCCAACGACGACTTCGTCGACGGGGCGTAGCCCAAACCACGAACCGTCCTGGTCATTCGTGTTTTGGATCTGAGACCTCCTTTTTGATACATTTTGGAATATGTATAGGTCCCCACCCACGAGCACCATTGACGGGCCATTGTTCCATCGACGGCTCATCATTTGGTTCCGTCAATGGCACACTGCCATTTGACAGTTTTAAGGTCCAAATGTAGGGTTCTCTTCAAGGACCCTTAGGGTGGTCCTTGGGGAGTCTTACCCAAATGTTTTGACCCTAAACACGTCTTAACATGTATTTTTAACCTTTTTACCAAATTTGACTTAATTCGGACTATTAAACCCCCATGAAATACACCAAGGCACACTAGTTCATTTTTCACAAATCTCCGGACGTCATGGTCGCCTCTTGATGTTTTGACTCTAAAATTTCATAATTGAGTTTATTAACTTTTTCAAGCTTAGAAACACTATTTTAAGTCTTAGTTCATCAAGTGAGTCTCTAGACTATGTCATGGAAATTCGAAAGTGTTACATTTATTTCCTATTTCATTTTAGGGATTTATTTGAGGTAAAAAAAAAGTTTAAGTTCAGATTATAAAAGTTAAATTTTGCTTATGGCTTGGAGAAAAGAGAAGAGAAGAAGGAAAAGGGGTAAACATCAAGGATTCTCCAAGAACGCTAAGGAATTTCTGGGAATTCGTCGGAGATGATCCCTATCAAGGTATGTGAGATCTTTCGTATTGGATTAATTCATCCACATACCAAATTTGTTTTAATTCAGTGGGCTTAGAATTGCTTACATGTTAAGAAGTGAATTTTGATGAATCTTGTCAAACCCCTGTTGGTTGAGTTGTTTGAATGCCCATTGATGTTGACTAGTATCTCAGAGCTGTTTTTTGGGTTAGATCATTTGGGTATTGGAGGTATTAAGGATTTTAAGTGTTTGGGAGAAGAACACTAGGGGTTTAGAGGATTTGTGATCACAAAACGATTTGAAAAACTCGTCAGACTCACCTTGACAGGGCCAGGCGCGTCACACCCCCAAAGCGCCAGGAAGGCTAGGGCGGCGCGCTTACAGTGCACCCAAAATGAGACCCAGTCACTTGGGGCTGGCACGGCGCGTCCGTATCGGCGTTTTTCACCTAGTTTTCATAGTTTAGCCATTTTAAGTCCTTCTATGGTATACTAACACTCTGCAGTACATCAAATATTAATCAGGCTTCACAACCTAACAATTAGAGGAAGAAAAAGATAGCTTTGATCCAGTGATGAGTGAAATGGCTACATTGATGTTAAAGAATTCAAAAAATATTGGAAGTCTTACAGTGTGATCTTATCACTAGCCATTGTTCTTGATCCTCGATATAAGCTTAAATTTGTGAAATTTATTTTTGTAAAATTGATCTTGAGACGGTTGAAGAAAAGGTTTAAGTCATTGAAGATAATTTACATATTCTATTCAAAGAATACTATGTACCTTCGACCACAATGTCCTTGTCGGTGGAAACTAGTAATGAAATAAGGGATGAACTTGAGGAGTTTCGATACGTTTGATTATCAGTTGGGGTGTGGTTAAACTAAAACACAACTGGATTTGTAATTGGAGGAGCCCAATCTTGACCGTAAAGTACATTCATACCTGGATGTACTTACCAATTGGAAGGAAAATAAATGAAGGTATCCCGAACTCTCATTGATGGCAAGGGATGTCTTGAGCATACCTATTACCACAGTAGCCTCTGAATCTACCTTTAGCATTGGAGGTCATATTATTGGTAAATATACAAGCTCTATTTTACCTGCAAATGCTGAGGCAAAGTTATGTACTAAAGATTGGCTTTGTGGGCAAGAAGGTAAATCATTCTACACATATTACATACTTGCTTTGTTTTGTTACAAGTTGGTGTTTCAGTAAATAATTTTCTTCCTTTTGTTTGTTTTCTTAAGGTTCCAATGAATCTGATTCTGATGATGATGAGATTGCGGTAGACCTTCAACCGTATCTTGATAGAATGCAAGAGAGCTTTATCGATTTTACGTAAGTTTCACTATCTCTTAAACTATGTGCTCTGCTTCATTATAGAATTTAATCTTACACTACACTCCCACATAGGGCCCGTGTGGATGGGCTTAATAAAAGCAGCTTTTAAAAAGTACTTTTGAAATTGTTGAAACTTATTTTTAAAATAAGCAGTTATGCGTTTGGATAAAAGTGCTGAAGTTAAAAAAAAGTTGTTGATGTGTTTGGCAAATAAGTGTTGATAAACAGCTTTTTAAATCAAAATGTCTGAAATATCCTTAAAAGCTGTTAACATGATAAAAGTTAATTAATTTATATTTTACAGCCATAAATAATTATATTTTGCTATCATTCACATATTTCTTTCTCATCACAAATTATTTATAAGAGGAATATAAATTTTTATTTAAGTTAAATGTGCAACTTATTTTACATTTTAATAATATATAATTTGAATAGATCACTTGAAAGATTTAAGATTTATTTTATTTTCATTCATTAGTAATAGTAATTGTGTATCATCCACACGTGAAAAGGGAAAGATAGAAGAAAGAGATGTTAGGGTTATGTGGGTAATTTGGAGATTGTATAAAAATATTAAGGGCAAAAAGGTAAAAATGTGGTCAACTTAAAACAACTTATAAGCTGGAAAAAAAAAGCACCCCTACCCTAGCTTTTAACTTTTGGCTTAAAATAAGTTTTTTTTAACTTAAAATAAGTTATTTTGAGTATTGCCAAACAGCTAAATAAGTCAAAAAACCAGATTTTAAGTCAGTTTGACCAGCTTTTAAGCTGAGCCAAACAGGCTCATAGTCTGATGGATGTAGTTTGACAGTTTCAACACTATAATTCCCCTATAAACTAAGTTTTTTTACTCAAATGTTGCAACTCTAGTTGGTTTTCTCTTCTCTTTAGCTCTATTTGTGTATGGTTGTTCTTACTAATACTAGTATAGAAGGCATTCAAGCTGGAATCCTGTTCGATCATGTCCTGGACTAGTTCTATTACCTATATCTTTCTGCATATCAAAATGATCAGTACCGAACTCAGCTGCTAACACCAACCTTTCCATTGTTGTTGGATACTGAACCTTCTCTTCTGATGAATTTTCAGAATGGTTTTCAGAAGCTGAAGTGACAAACTCAGCTGCTTTCGTATCAATGTATTTACTTTTAAAATTTGTTTTACCTTGTGCAGAAAGTCCAAATGCAGTGTTGAGGAAGTGGAAACACTGCGGAGATGAAGAAAGAAGCTGCAAGATTGACTATAATAACATTTGACTTATGTTTTTCCGCTTATTATATTCAAACATGTGTTTTTATGCAGTAAATGAATTTTTTAGAGAGTGTTTGTTGTAAATACTTTTTTGGTTACATTTCAATGAAGTCCAATGGAGATTGTTGTTTATTAGTAATTTGGAGCTATCAAAGTTTTCTCAGTGTATGAGGTGTTTTTGTGTATTTATGCTAGTGTGTTGAAAATAACGAAATTGGTGCAATTGTAGTAGTTTGTGTAAGTTGCTGTCTATACATTTTTCTTTTGTTTTTTACTTTATACTTGTACTTTGCTAAGTGATTTTCTTAACTTTAGGGTCCGTTTTAATCAACTAAAGTATGCAGATTAGATGCAATATCTATGGAGTTGAAACATAGTTATGAAACTGTTCAGCTCATTTTCTTGGAGATGAGAGAAGTTAAGGAGAATCAATACAGAAGTAAAGGAGAATCAATGCTCCTTAAATGGGTATAACTAGTATTTTACCCGACCCATATTTTATCCAACCCATATTTTGCCCATATTAAAATGGGCGGGTTGTATTGTTACCCATTTTTCCTCAGCCCATTTTCAACCCGCCCAAATTTTACCCAACCCGCCCATTTGCCACCACTATTGACGCTGGAGCTACCTTAGCAATTGTTCCAATTACGTAGAATTGTGCTTATCGAGAAATATACAATATGATCAAGAAATGGATATGTACGGTTGGAGTAAAAAAATGTTTGTTTTGTTTTGTCACATCGTAGAGTATAGCTCAATTCTCGAAGCAGAATATAACTTAATTAATAGAGTTTGAACCCACATCATTGACCGCTAGGCCAAACCTTTGAGTGCGTTAATTTCTCAAGGCTAACGAGTGCTTTTGTAGGAGAATTCAGTCATGAAAGGCATATCATATGCCTTACAGGACTTATAGTAATATATCAGCTTAAAATGATTACATATAAACAGGGCATTTTCCCAAAAGAGAGATGGATCAGTTTAATACATATACATGTAAACATACTATTGACCCAAAAGATATATTGACCAGTTTCTGGAGCTGATAATATAACAAAAACGTGCCATTTTACCTACTTCATATGCAGATCGCTTCACCTCACAGCCAGATATTGCACAAAATGACAGCTCCTGACAGCTACTCCATATAGTTAGAGGTGAAGCATATCAGAATGAGCCTTCATTCCCTATTTGGTGTTAGCTCTTCTCCTTCTGGCACTAAAGTTTGCATCAGCTTAACATGGTCAACATACAACATCCAAGTGAAGGAAGGAGATTACAGCAAAAAACGCTACTAATGAATATTCCAAATTCATATACTTAACACTATGTTAACGTTACGATACCTTCCAATCATTGTAATCATATCTCAGGATAAACTGGTGGCGTACAGCTCCACGATGTGTAATGCTCCGCGGAACTGGAGAATTGATTCATCATATTACAATTCGAGAGGAATCAGCGTTAAGGTACAACTGAACAGACAGAATTAAGTTCAATGATCATATAGGTGAAATAACTCGTGAGATAATGTCATAGTAGAATATCTCATCCAGAATGGCAGAGTGGATTTACCCATCTTGCAAGCGAAACGAGAACCAGTTTCATCAGCGGAGATTGAAGCCTGCCCATCGTGTACTAAAAAAGAAAGTGCAAACAAATTCTCGACAGTATGAGCAAAGGAATTTCTCCTTAAAAAGAGTTCGTCAAGCATGACACTTTCCTTCTCCTTTAAGAGCTCCGATATGTTTGACATACTCTTGCTAGTATCAGGTTTTTCCTAGACAATTTCACCAGCAACCTATTAAAAAGACTCGGCAAATAGAAGATCATTTACCTAAATGCATATGGAAGCTGTAATCTCCGAAGAAAATTACAAGTCCTTACCAATTTTGGCCAAGTAAGGTAGACCTTTCTCGGAGGCATTTTCCTGTAAACCACAATCTCTTTTGGATAAGAATGATAAACTAGAAGCTGCCTCCTTTGCTTAAATTCAGTTTTCACAACTCCAAGCCTGAGAACGAGCCGAAAGCACTCAACAGACATTACAATATTTTTCTTTGTTCTCTTTAAATAAAGAAATGAAAATCTTACATTGTCTTGCAACCTTGGCCTTCCATAAACACGAGTGAAGCATCAGCTCCAATCTTTTCCCAATTCACAGCTTTTAGTGACTTCCCAGTGATGAAATGTTCCATTGCATTCTTTGAAAGTCCTTTTCGTAAACCATAGACTTGAAGCAACCAAGAGATGAATATAGAAGGTGAGATACTAGAATTGGCACGTGATTGGAGAGATTCCACAACAGTATTGGTAAGTCCGAGCAAGGCCTCTGCATCCGCCACTTGCTCTCTTGGCCTCTTAACTGAAAAACCATACATACATTATACCGTGCGAGAAAAGCAGGGGAAAATACATAACAATTGTTGCAGCAAATTTCACAAGCGATTGACATTAATATGAAATCACGTTTTTAGTGTGAAGTGGAGCTCACCTTGGAGAGCAACCAAAAAAACAAAAATTGTAACTTATCGAAGAACAGAAATCGTACCCGATTTCGAAACAACATCAAGAGTAGGATAATGAAAATGAGACGAGATCGCCTATTTCATATATCCAAATTGTTCTTTACATATACATATAAGGAAAAAACACTTTTCACACAGATGATATCTATATCAAAACCAAAAGTTCCAAGAAAAAATCCTTTCTTTCTTAAACTTCATGTCCGAATCAAGGAAAAGGAATGGATGCTACGAATGCTCTTTTTTCCCTAATTCATTTTGTTTGAGAAGTTGTGACCGGAACTTCTTTGGCTTTGAACGTGCATCACATAAATTAGGACCTAAAAAGTACATGAATATACACACATGCATGCATATATAAAAGGTCAACTCTAAGCTCCCAGACCAAGAGAAGAGTTGAACCACAAAGGTCCTTCCACAGCTCAAACTCATGACTCACGTAACAACAACTTTACCGGTTACAACAAAGTCACATATATAAGAAAGCTAATAAAATATACCATTGAGATACAAGTCATGAACACTATTCAACACAATGTTGAACTTCTTTGATCCTGCAGCTCCAAGTTCACGTCTTGTCTCTGCATTTCAAGAAAACCCCAGAAACCAAAAAAATTAAATTGTAGCAAAATCAACGGCATAAAAAGTGTAATTTTTTTTTTACAAATACCATCAACAATGGTTCTAATAAGAGAGTATTGTAATCGTACACTACGACTAAGTGAATCAGGCTGATTAATAAAGCCATTGATCTCATTAAAAGCTTCAAGATTTTTTAGCCTTCGTGACAAATCATTTATTCTGCTAATTATTTCTTCATCTTCTTCTAATTTAATCTTCTTAGCTCTAGTTGTTAGAGTCATAGCTTCTTCTTTTTCTTCTATGGAATACTTTTGAAAGTTGAAATAGTGAAAAAAAAAAGGGGATTTTACTTTACTTGCATTGAGAAATGTGGAGAGTATGAGAAGGTGAATAGGCTAATTATTAGTAAGTACTACTAGTAGGTGAATAGGCTAATAGGATATTGGAATAGAAATGTGAAAAGACTTGCTTCATGTCTCGTATGTAAGCTTTATAATTTCACTATTTTAGTTTGGAAAAATTTGTAAATTAGTTACAATTCTTAATTTAATTAGTAAAAATATTTATATTTTAGAATAATTATTAAAAATATTAAAGTATCAATATTTTATAAAGTAATTTGTATTTAAATTTTATTTCTCAAAACAATTCAACTTTGAATCATATTTTATATCCATTATCTATTTGTACTTTTTCATATGTTTGAGTATCATTAAATTTATTTTTCATTTTTAACTTTTCAATTTTTTTATGTTTCATCAATTTTTCAGTTTTTACCATCTCCATCATTCACTTTTCTCTTTTTTTTTTCTTTCATCAAAATTTCATTGTTGAGGAAGAATTAATTATTCATATTTATAACAATTTATTCAGATCTATCAAGAAATCAAGAAATCTCTCAATTGATAAAAGTATTTTTGAATTCATCATTTATGTTGCGAGATTTTTTTTTTCAAAATCACACATTATGTTGAATTTTTGGATTGTATGTATTGAGGATTATCCGTCATTTTTTTAAAAATTTTATGTGAATTTGTTAACATACTCATTAAATATTTATGTTTTTTCAAATTTTTAGCATTTAACATAATTTTTATCGATTTTTTTTATTATTTATTTATTTTTCAAATTTAGTAGAATCTACATTAGCATTTAGATATTGAGTTATTTCGAAAAAGTATTTGAAAGTATTTTGAATGTTCTGTAGTTTGTACTCAAATTTGTTTTTATAAAGTGATAATGTAAATAAAAAATATGTATTTTGATTATTTAAAATTGTGAATGAATACAAAATCAAAGATAAATTAGTTGGTATAAACATATAATGAGCAAAATAAAATATAAAACTATTTGACTGATGCAATTAGGATGAATACATATATAATGAATACATAAATAAACTGTATTTTGACTATTTATAGTTGAGAATGAATACGAAATCAAAACATAAATACAAAACTTTATGGTATACATTAGGACGAATACGAAATCAAATCTAAATACAAACTTTATGGTATCAAATCTAAATACAAACTATTTGGTATACAAAGTGATATTGGAAGTAAGCAAAATAAAATACATATGTAAGGGCCCGTTTGGATGGGCTTAACAAAAACCGCTTTAAAAAAAATACTTTTGAAAGTGCTGAAACTTATTTTTAAAATAAACAGTTATGCGTTTGGATAAAAGTGCTGAAGTTGCTATGCCAAACGTGAAAAGGGAAAAATGGAAGAAAGAGATGTTAGGGTTATGTGGGTAATTTGGAGATTGTATAAAAATATTAAGGGCAGAAAGATAAAAATGTGGTCAACTTAAAATAGCTTATAAGCTAAAAAAAACATCCCTACCTCAGCTTTTAAATTTTGTCTTAAAATAATTTTTTTTACTTTAAATAAGTTATTTTGAGTATCGCCAAACAACTAAATAAGTCAAAAACCAGCTTTTAAGTCAGTTTGACCAGCTTTTAAGTTGAGCCAAACAGGCTCTCAGATGGATTAATTCCTATAATACGTGAGAATTGTATTTTTAATACTGAAAAATCTATTAAAAGAGTATACATAAACTTCATGACATTAACATAATAGTCAAATAACTTCATAAAATTTCAAACATTTTTAAAGATAAATTATAATTTAATAACGTCAAAATGATGTCTTAGTAGAATAAACTGCTTCAAATATGATAATGTATGGTAAATAAACGTGTTTAAAAATAAAAAAATTAAGAAAATTGAATATTGAATATTGAATTTTTTGAGCAATGGTAATAGGCGTGTTTTTTAAAACATGAAGAAGAAAGAGATGTAAGTTGTTGCATTTTGATAAATTGTCAATTAATCAATTCTTTGTTTTTGAATTTTTGTAACATAAGATTTTTAAGCAATTGTTTCTTTTTAGTATTTTCCCCTCTCCTTAATTTCTCCTTTCTGTTTTAACAATTGTTCCTTTTTTGACATTTTTATTAAATATTGAAAGTATTGACAATGAGTCCTATTAAATGTCAAAATATTGACATTTTGAAAAAAATTTCTTTTAGTTACTCCTTCATTATAATTATTAGTCATGCCGTTGGAATTTCAAGAGTCCATTAAAAATATTTATTAAGTTAGTAATTTTTTTATGTCTTTTAAATAATTTAAGTGTTATGATTTATACTATAGTATTTTACATAGTTTTAAATGTATAAATTTTATTTTTAAAAAGTTAACTTTCTATTGTTTAAATTTATAGTTAAATTTGAGAAGATTGAATCTCGAAATTCTTATGGTGGTATATAGATCTAGACGGATGGAATAACTTGTTTGTCCTTCTGAAATCTAATTTATATGGAAAGTACTTCTCGTGTTTCGATTTGTTTATCTTGTCTTTTTTTTGTCTATTTAAAAGAAGATTCTATTTTTTTTAAAAAATTTAACAACTTGTTAACTTCATCATCTCACATAGAATATTTAAGATCAGAAGATTAAATATCATACGAAAATTTTTACCCAAACAAAGATTTTTGATTTATTTTAGAATATAAATTTTTTAAAAGAATCCTTAAACTCTGTGTCAAGTCAAATAGCATCATCTAAATTATGAAATATAGAGAGAGAAAAAACTAGAAAATATAACCACACTGTGCATTAATCAATTTAGAATTTTAAAAAAATACATTTCTTGTCAAACAAATATGATAAAACTTTTTAGAGGAAAAGCTCAAAAGAGTCCTCCATCTTTGAATTTAGAATCAAAATAATCCTCGTCTTTTTTAACATGGAGCACTAATAATCCTTCATGTTTCAACAATTAGTACATATTTAGTACTCTCCCTAAACAGTCGTCTAATATTTAACGGACGTATAAACTATCCACGTGAGGAAATTATCCCTCAAACTGAATATATGTTTCCCCTGTCTCTCACTTCCTACAATGAACCAGGTTTGAGTGGCAGAAAAAAAAAGAGAAAGACGAAAATAACAACCTACAACAAACTCTATCAACAGCGGTATAATTCAACATGTGGATGAGATATGTCGAAGTTGGACAAGAAAAAATACTACCAATCCAACAAAATGCAGTTCATTTTATGTTGGACAAAATGACAATCACACCCAGGATAATGTCCAAATTAAATAGCAATAGGAAGAGAGTAACAACAACACCAAATATTAAAATGGGTAAATATGATACCCGAATAAGTAATACGATAATATTGATGAAAACTTGGTAGTGTAAAAAGACTACTACTCAACACTCTTTTATTTCTTACAACTCACAATATTATTACTTGCACACTATTTTCTCACAAACTAAGAATTAGTTTGTGGATTACTCTCTTTACTCTCTATTGCTTCTCTATTTTGTGTGTCTTCAAGTGTTCAATTACTACTCTATTTATAGTATTTTTTGAACACTTGTTTACATCATTAATGACATAATGTGGTAACCGATTTCAACAAAAAATTGGTTGCCTAACTCTACCAAACTTTGACTACCTACTTCCACAAATGTGGCTACTAACTTTCACATTGGTGGCTACCAATTTTCACATTTGTGGCTAATAATTTCAACAAGTATGGCTGCAAAATTAATTGCTGCCAAGATTTATTTTCACTCCCTTAACTTTGATTTTTTTTCTTTACTCTAAGGCTTGATCTCAATCTCTAAAAATCTTCAAACTTGAGAGGCTTTGTAAAGATATCCGCAACTTGATCATGAGATTTCACATACTTGAGCTCTCTCTACCTCTTTCTTAGCAATGCATTCTCGAATAAAGTGATACATTGTGTCTATGTACTTGCTTTGATCATCATACACCGAATTCTTTGCTGGTGCTTGTGCAGATTAGTTATCAACACAAATCATTGTGGCTTCAATTAATGGAAAATTGAGTTACTTCAACAATCTTCTCAACCAAATAACATGACACGTACATGATATCGCTGCCACATATTCAACTTCACAAGTCGAGAGAGTAACACTTGATTGTTTCTTTGAACTCTAAGAAATAACACATTAGACTCTAATTGCTCGATTGTCCTTGGGAAAAGTTGTCAACTCCCAAGTGTTGTTCTTTTCTATTGACTGGATCTCCTCCATGGCTTGTCTCCACCTTTTGTCAGTAACAACTTCATCAAAATTCATTGGTTCACTATCAACAAAGAGACAACATCAAAAATCAAAATTAGTAATTTCTTTTGTGTCATCATAGAGTTCTTCGATGCTCCTCATCCTATGTGATCTTTCACTTGAACTCTCTTGAGAAGATGGAGATGCAACATTTGCTGGTGAAGGAGGCGGGGTTGCATCCTGTGCCATGGTCTCCTGTTCTTCTTCATCTCCGAAGTATGGAAGAAAATCATATGTTTTTTTCTTCCGGAGCCTCCCAGTTCCATGATGCTTTTTCATCAAATTCAACATCACGACTCACCATCACCTTGTTATTGTTTGGATTATACAATGTGTAGCCTTTTGAACTTGCGTCATAGCCAACAAACACATAATTGGATTATACAATGTGTAACTGCTTACGCGGTTTAACCCTAAACCCTAAATATTAGGCTTTCCTATTTATTCTTTATTTATTCTCTGTAACCAAAAATACTCTGATTTATTAATATAAATATACCTTACCGCCGTGGAAGTTTACTCACGGGGTGTTACCACGAAATATTGGGTTTTCTATTTCTCACTCTAGGTCTCTCATCTCTTTCTCTTGAGAGTTCTTGTGTTCTTCATTCATCTAGTGTGTGTGCGTGAATTCGATCCTAACAAAGGGATACGCACAACAATATGGTGTGGATTACCAAGAAACATTTGCTGATGTAGCAAGGTATGACACAATCAAGCTTATTCTTGCATTTGTATCTCATAGTTCCTGGCAGATTCATCAACTTGATGTCAAATCGGCTTTATTGAATGGTTTGCTTGCTAAAGATATCTATGTAGAGCAAATTGATGGTTTCTCAACTCCCGGAAAAAAGGATCAAGTTTATCTCGTAACGAAGGCCTTGTATGGCCTAAAACAAGCCCTAAGGGCATGGTATGAGAGGATGGATAATCATCTCATCCAACTTGGCTTTAGTAGAAGTCAAAGTGAAGCTACTTTGTATGTGAAAGTCAGTGCTGCAGGTGAGTCCTTAATTGTCTCAATTATGTGGATGACATGCTTGTGACAGGAAACAAAATTGAACTAATCCAAAGGTTCAAGGATGAAATGGAGAAAATCTTTGACATGACTGATCTTGGAGTCATGAAGTACTTTCTTGGCATGGAAGTGTTGTAGTCCAGTGATGGAATTTTCATATTGCCAGCAGAAATACATTTCGAATATTCTAAACAAGTTCAAAATGCAAGACTGCAAACCTGTGAGTACTCGAATATCTACTGGTGTGAAGCTTGGCAAGGATGAGGATTCCGAAAAAGTGGATGATTGTATGTATGGAAGCTTAATTGGCAGTCTTCTATATCTAACTGCAAGCAGGCCTGACATTCTATTTGTTGTTAGTTTGCTCTCTAGGTTCATGCATTCGCCTAGAGACACACACCTCACAACGGCTAAAAGAGTGTTAAGGTATATTAAAGGAACCAGCAAGTTTGGAAATTTTTTCCCAACATCTGCTGAAGTAAATATGAACCTGATCGGGTACTCTAATAGTGATTGGGGTGGTGGAGTTGATGATTCCAGAAGCACCTCTGGATATCTTTTTTGTTTGGGGACAAGTTGTTTTAGTTGTATCTCTAGAAAACACGAAACTACAGCTCAATCAATAGCAGAAGCTGAGTACATAGTTGCTGCATCTGTTGTGAATCAAGCTATCTGGCTAAGGAAGATGGTGAAGGACTTAGGCCATGAACAAACATAAGCTACCAAGATCATGTGTGACAACAGTTCAACAGTTTCAATCTCAAAAAATCCAGTGTTTCATGGTTGAACTAAGCATATCAAGATCAAGTTTCATTTTATTAGGGAAGTCCAATAATCTAATGAAGTGTTGCTTGTTCATTCTTCATCTGAGAACCAACTAGCTGACATTTTCACCAAGTCATTGCCAAAGGAAAGGTTTGAAGATCTGATGCAAAGAATTGGTGTTTGCCACAAAAATGTCAAGGAGGAGTGTTAGACAATTGACATTTTTCCAGCTTATTATTATTTTTTACTGTCTTACTTATTTCAGTTTAGTGCTTCCTATTTTCTAGATAGACTTAGTCAACTTTAGTTTCTCAACTTCTTGAAGTTAGTGGCCCCATTTATGGCTGTTAGTGATCCCTTTTATGGTAGTTAGTGACACATTTTCTTATTTAGTTTTAATGTCCTTGTATAAATTCACACTTTCTGCCGATTAATATATAGCTGGAATTTCATAAGTTCACTCTATTTTTATTTTTCAAATCAGTTTCTTGAGTATTTTGTTCTAACAATTCAAGGTACTAGAATCTTGAGGAGGTTTTCAAATTCCACAGGTGTTCCTAAATGTCATTGGGCGGTCTATGTAGGAGTGAACCTGAAGAAGAGATTCGTTGTGCCAATATCTTACTTGAACCAACCATTATTTAAAGACTTGTTAACTCAAGCTGAAGAAGAGTTTGGCTTCAATCATCAGATGGGTGGTCTCACAATACCTTGCAAAGAGGGCGTGTTTGTTGATCTCACATCCCGCTTGAGACGATGAATTGTATCAAAGTGCATATTCTTTTGCACATGAAATTTTGTGAAGTAGTAGTAGGACTTAGATATTAGAAAGAGTAAAATCCACTGTATAATTCAGAAAGAGAACATGCTAGAAAATTTCTTCAATGATAAATTTATGTATAGCAAAAGTGTTGGTTCTGATAATCACAATTTTGGTAGTATCTGCTAAAACAATTCTGTTATTCATGTAGGATATTTCTTCTAAGCAAATTAATTAAGCCCCTGCATGCAACAGTTGCACTGTGTGGTAGTAACTAGCACATGGAAGAAAGTATCGTTTAGCGGAATAAGAATGTCATTTGAGTTGTTCCTCACTAGCTCCACCTTATTTGTCTCGACTACTAAATGTTGGATCTGAGACTTTCCATAACATGTACAGTGACAAAATATTTCATTTTTTGTACATTTTTCATGATTATTTGTTTCTTGTTTATTCTTGGATCATCATTTAGAGTTAAAAATCATATATAGCTTAAAAGAACAGTAATCAAGATGACTCCACTTAAGGACGTTTTCAACATCTGCAATTATTTTATCACCTAATTGTTTCTGCACAAGTATATTTTGGGCATCTTATTTTCTTTAACAAGTTTATTTTTAATATGCTGACACCAGCATGGAAGACAAAGCAACGCGATGTCTGTTGGATATTGATATGGGGTATTAAATTTGTCAAATATCTTGTTTGACAGGATGGAAGTTAAGAGTTATATTATTTCTTCATTAGGTTGACAACTGAATGGACCTATTAAATAATTATAGTTTGGGACCTATGATAACCAAATGTAAAAGTGAAAGCGGCAGATATGATAAACTTTCTCTGATTAAATAAAATTCAATCTGTGTGATGCACTTTACAATTTTGTTTATCAGTCAATGGCCTATCTAAAAACTATTTTGATCTAGGATGTAGTATAAATAATGTTGATTATGACTCAACAAACAAGAAGCTGTTGGTTTCCACTTTCTTGGAGCAAAGAAGAAGTGGAACAGTAACATGAAGGAAATGATAGGAGCAATGCTTTGTGAAGATCTCCTGCAGTTACGCCTTTCCTTATTAGCGAAATGATGTAGTCCATAAAAGCTGAATCACAAGGTAATGTAATAGGGCCACCACTTGAGAGACCAAACTCTTCTTCAGATATGATTAAAAGCTGCCTAATGACCTCATTTTAAAGATAAACCAAGGGAATCACGAAGCGCTTTTGATCAATTGTATACTACAAAATTTCCTTTTTCAGCTATAGACGATGAAGACGTACTACAATCATCTGCATCACTACCATTTCTTGAAAATGAAATCCTCTTCCTCTGCCCAGCTGCAAACTTCTTCCATCTCCTGGCCATTCTGATGAGTTTCTTGGTACTGATCATTGTCATTTTTTTTGGAAGTTTGGAAACAAGAGAGTAAATAAGAAATTTAGATAATTTTTATGGCATAACTGATAATGCTTTTGCTTGATGATGAAAAGGCTCATAGAAGAGGGATTATTTATACAAGATGGAGGTTAAATTTTTGTTACTAATCACAGCCAAAGCCATGTGCTAATGTCTATTGGCCAAGTTGGTATGGAGACTAAAATTTGTGGATGAAGCTACATTGAAAATTAAAGAAGATAAGTTTCTTCCTTTCTATTCTTTGATTAAATTGACCTACTTGGTATTTCTCAGCAATGCCAATAATTTAGACCATTGAATAAACAATTGCTGGTGAGAAGAAAAACTATGTTCTGATCTCATCTTTGTCATGTAGATAAGTGACCTTTAGATTTCTATCTTGGCATCAACTTCATCAATCCTTGTCGATTTTAATTTAAGGGTGTCCGTAAAATAAAATTGGGGCCTAATGTTGTCCTTCAACAAATTTGTTGTCTGAATACTTGATAATAATAGAGCAAGGAAGGTCATGTGATGTCTCATGTGCCATTGTCCCCTCACCAGTGGCAACAAAATTCTCTTCACCATTAAATTTGGATATGAAATGTACCACTAACTTTGTATATATACATTTATAGAAAGTTTTTTTTGCAGAACACAAGTTTCACTTGCTGTGTATTCCTCAAAAATACTTTCTCTTTCTTTGAAGTCATCATTTGAAGTTACAAAGTATCTCACTATGGGCATCAAAATGAGTCCGCTTATTCAAGGTACTAGAATCTTGAGGAGGTTTTCAAATTCCGGAGGTGTTCCAAAAGGACATTGTGCAGTATATGTAGGAGAGAGCCAGAAGAAGAGATTCGTCGTGCCAATATCATACTTGAGCCAGCCTTTATTTCAAGACTTGTTAACTCAAGCTGAAGAACATTTTGGTTTCGATCATCCAATGGGTGGTCTCACGATACCTTGCAAGGAAGACGTGTTTGTTCATCTCACATCCTGCTTGAGATCATGAATTGTATCGAAGTGCAAATTCTCTTGCACATGAAATTTTGTAGAATAGTAGACTTAGATATTAGCAATAGGAGATTTAGAAAAGAACTTTCACTGTATAGTTCAGAAACACAAAAATCTATAGAAGTTGTTTCATGATCAATTTATTAATAGCAGAAGTACTGTTTCTTATAATAACTAATTTAATTGGTTATATTTGCTTGCAAACTAACACATCAAGAAAGTATCATTTAGCAGAATAAGAATGAAGTTTGTGATAAGAAACAAGAAATTACGTTGCGGAACCAAGTCATCAGCTTTATCTATACTTAAGGCTTAAAATTTATTTATGATGTCCTTGATTCTAAGTTATGAGAAGCTGAGGCCTACTATTCAACAAGTTTAGTGTCTGTATATTTGGATAAACTTTTGGATGTCAAACTTTCTCTAAACATATATATACACAGTGTAAAAACCTTTCCTTTTCTGTGTATTTCTTAAGATTATGTGTTAATTGTTCATTCTTATAACATCAATTAGAGTTAAAAACCATATCTTGAAAGAACAGAAATTATCAAATGACTTTAATTATTCAATCTAACGGAATTTTAAGGACATCTGCAATTATTCAGATATCATACTTGAGTCTTTCTTTAGATTTGAAGACTAGTTAGCTCATATTGTTTTATCACCTAATTGCTTCTGAAAATACCACAAAATGTTCACACTGGATGCTAACTTAGAAGAAAAGCACAACGGTACTTCAGATGTCGTTGTCTCTCATCCCTGACACCCTAATGCAGATACTTGAGCAAAGCCTGATTAGAACATACTAATGCACATACTCATAAAAGGAGCATAGTTGATTTATTGATCATTTAGACCTTATTCAATCTAGAAGGTACTGCTGTAAGTGAAATGCTTGCCATAAACAAAGTGGTGTTAATACGTAAGAGGTACCAATCGAGGATTAGATTGTTAAATCTTCTCATAACCAAACGTAAGAAGTGAAAGCCGTGGATATGGTAAATTTCTCTGATAAAATAATATTAAAAATATATGTATGATTCACTTTACAATAATGTTTATCCGTGTATGGCCTATCTAAAAAACTATTTTCAGCTAGCATGTATTATGACTCAACAAACAAGAAGCCGTTGGTTTCCACTTTCTTGGTGCAAAGAAGAAGTCGAACAGCAAGAAGAAGGAATTGATAGAAGCAACACTTTGTGAAGATCTCCAGCAGTTATGCCTTTCTTGATAAGCAAGATGATATAGTGCATGAAGGATGAATCACAGGGTAATGTAATAGGACCACCACTCGGTAGCCCAAATTCTTCTTCGGACATGCTGAAAAGTTGTCTAATGATCTCATTTTCAAGGTAAACCAATGGAATTACAAAGCGAACTTGATCATCTGTATATACTACAAAATGTCCTTTTTCAACTATAGAGGATGAAGATGTACTGCAACTGTCTGCATCACTACCATTTCTTGGAGATGAAATCCTTTTCCTCTGTATGGCTGCAAACTTCCGCCATTTCCTGGACATCTTGATGAGTTTCTTAGCGCTGAGCATTGACATTTTTCCTTTGAAGACTGGAAACAAAAAATTGAATGAGAAATTTAGGGAACTTTGATGGCTAAATTGATAATGCTTGTGCTTGGTGATGATAAAGGATCATGAATGGGGGATTATTTATACAAAATGGAGCTGAAGTTTTTGTCACTAACCACCTAAGGCAAAGCCATGTGTCGATGCCTGTTGGCCAAGTTAATATGGGGACTAAAATATGTGGATGCAGCTAGTTTGAAAATGAAAGATGATAAGTTTCCTGCTTTCTTCTCTGAATACCAATAATTTGAAACCATTAAATGAACAATTGTTGGTAAGAAGCAAAACCATGTTCCACTCTTTTCTTTGTCATGTAGATAGGTGACACTCTTTTATTTCTTACAACTCACAATATTATTACTTGCACACTATTTTCTCATAAACTAAGAAATAGTTTGTGGATTACTCTCTTTACTCTCTATTGCTTCTCTATTTTGTGTGTCTTCAAGTGTTCAATTACTACTCTATTTATTGTTTTTTTGAACACTTGTTTACATCATTAATGACATAATGTGGTAACCGATTTCAAAAAAAAATTGGCTGCCTAACTCTACCAAACTTATACCAAACTTTGACTACCTACTTCCATAAATGTGGCTACTAACTTTCACATAGGTGGCTACCAATTTTCACATTTGTGGCTAATAATTTCAACAAGTATGGCTGCAAAATTAACTGCTGCCAAGATTTATTTTCACTCCCTTAACTTTGATTTTTTTTCTTTACTCTAAGGCTTGATCTCAATCTCTAAAAATCTTCAAACTTGAGAGGCTTTGTAAAGATATCCGCAACTTGATCATGAGATTTCACATACTTGAGCTCTCTCTATCTCTTTCTTGGCAATGCATTCTCGAATGATACACTGTGTCTATGTACTTGCTTTGATCATCATACACCGAATTCTTTGCTAGTGCTTGTGCAGATTAGTTATCAACACAAATCATTGTGGCTTCAATTAATGGAAAATTAGTTACTTCAACAATCTTCTCAACCAAATAGCATGACACGTACATGATATCGCTGCCAAATATTCAACTTCACAAGTCAAGAGAGTAACACTTGATTGTTTCTTTGAACTCCAAGAAATAACATATTAGACTCTAATTGCTCGATTGTCCTTGGGAAAAGTTGTCAACTCCCAAGTGTTGTTCTTTTCTATTGACTGGATCTCCTCCTCCATGGCTTGTCTCCACCTTTTGTCAGTAACAACTTCATCAAAATTCATTGGTTCACTATCAGCAAAGAGACAACACCAAAAATCAAAATTAGTAATTTCTTCTGTGTCATTATAGAGTTCTTTGATGCTCCTCATCCTATGTGATCTTTCACTTGAACTCTCTTGAGAAGATGGAGATGCAACATTTGCTGGTGAAGGAGGCGGGGTTGCATCCTGTGCCATGGTCTCCTGTTCTTCTTCATCTCCGAAGTATGGAAGAAAATCATATGTTTTTGCTTCCGGAGCCTCCCAGTTCCATGATGCTTCTTCATAAAATTCAACATCACGACTCACCATCACCTTGTTATTGATTGGATTATACAATGTGTAGCCTTTTGAACTTCCGTCATAACCAACAAACACATAATTGGATTATACAATGTGTAACTGTTTACGCGGTTTAACCCTAAACCCTAAACCCTAAACCCTAAATTTGAGGTTGTACTATTTATTCTCTGTAACAAAAAATACTCTGATTTATTAATATAAATATACCTTACCACCGTGGAAGTTTACTCACGGGGTGTTACCACGAAATATTGGGTTTTCTCTTTCTCTCTCTAGACCTCCCATCTCTTCTCTTGAAAGTTCTTGTGTTCTTCATTCATCTAGTGTGTGTGCGTGAATTCGATCCTAACACGATCGTCAAGTTTAGCTCTCCCTTGATGTGGAACATGACCATAGGCTATGATCCGAAAGATTCTCAAGTGCTTAACACTTGAATTTCTTCCACTCCATGTCTCTTGAGGTGTTTGATCTCATACATTTCTTGTTGGAGACCTGTTGCTCAAATAAATTGCACAAGAAACAGTCTCGGCCCAAAATTCTTTTGGTAAATATTTCGCTTTTAACATACATCTAGCCATATTAAGAATTGTTCTATTCTTTCTTTCTGCAATTCTATTTTGTTGTGGCGAGTAATGTACCGTTAGAGGGCAACAAATTTCATGATATTGACAAAAGTCATTAAATTCTTTTGAAGTGAATTTGCCACCTCTATCAGACCTTAATGCTTTTATTTCATAGCCACTTTCTTTTTCCACAAGTGCTTTGAAATTTTTAAAGGCAACAAAAACTTCAGATTTTTTCTTCAAGAAGTATACCCAAGTTTTTCTACTGAAATCATCAATAAAAAGCAAAAAGTATTTTCTTTTACCAAAAGAAGGTGGATCGATCGGACCACACACATTGGTGTGTACAAGTTGGAGTGGCTTACTTGTTCTTGATATAGACTCCTTTGGAAAACTCCTCCTTGCATGTTTTTCAAGAAGACAAGCTTCACACAATTGATTTGGATCGTTTATTGACGGTATTCCATCAACCATGTTCCTGTCTCCAATTGACTTGAGCGCTTCAAAGTTCAAGTGTCCAAATCTCATATGCCAACACCACGAGTCATCTTGCTCGTTAGCCTTCAAACACCTTGCATCGATAGTTTGAAGATTCAAAGGAAACAATCTATTATTTGCCATATGAACTTTAGCAATTAAGTTGTTACTTGAATCTCTTATTCAAAGATGCATATTTTTCATATGAATATCATATCCTTTTTCAAGAAGTTGACCCAAACTTTTCAATTTTGGCACATAATAAACATTAGTAATCAATTTATGACCATCATATTTACAGGATATCAGAATCGTACCTATCCTTTCAATTTGGATCTTTGAGGTATCTCCAAAAGACACATTACCTTTCACGGTCTTTTTTATCTCCACAAATTTATCTTTGTAGCCATACATATGATTTCTTGCTCCATTGTCAAGATACCATGAGATGCAATCATCTTTATTTTCTTCTTTGAGTATTAATAACAATGTTGAGTCATCTTCATCTTTTGTTGTTGTCGACAAGATTAACTTTCTCTTCAACATTACTACGACATTTCCAAGAGTAATGTCCCATTTTATGACATTTATAACACTCAATTTTAGATTTGTCATACCTCTTTTAATTTGTACCTTGATAGGCTCCACGTCCTCTGTCTCCTCGTTGACCACGATCACGACCTCTGAATGACTAGTGACATTTATCTTCATTGTTGAAATAATTGGTATAATTTCTTCCTCTTCCACGACCTCCACAGCCTCCACGCCTCGCCATTGTCCATTTCCTTTGTAACTTTTCTCACCTTCAAAACCTTTAAAGGATGCATGAGTTTTAAGAAGTTGCTCTAGTGGCTCTTCTTTTCTCCTTTTCATTTTCTCTTCATGGGCTAGTAAAGAACCTTCCAAATGTTCTACCGTCATAGAGTCTAGATCTTTAGACTCCTCAATAGCACACACCACATAATCAAATTTTGGTGTTAAAGAACGAAGGATCTTTTTCTACCGCACGCACATCATCTACTTTGTTATGCAGAATTTGTGATAATACGAGAAAATATAAACGCGAAAAACAAGACAACAGATTTACGTGGTTCACCAATAAATTGGCTACGTCCACGGGAAGAGGGAGAGCAGTTTTATTAAGGAGAGGCAAGAACAGAATTACAGAATAGGGTTTGCCATAGCGTCTATATATAGTGCTAAGCTACGCCCTAACAGGCTTGGGCCCAACATACAGAATTAACAGATAATTAAGGGCCCAATATTATAACATTGTATACCGTCGGGTCCTTTCTGTTTGTAACGGGTCCGATTCAAGGCATTCAACAAATCTCCACCTTGACTTGAATTCTCCGAACAGATTCTTCAGACGCACTATGATAGTGCCAGGCCTCCCCCTCTTCCTCAGAATTGCCCCGCAGGGCAATTAACAGCTTCTGATGTTGAGCAAGTCCAAACAGTGTTGAAACTTGCTCTGTGGAACCGGCTTTGTGAACATATCAGCAGGATTATCAGCAGTTCCTACTTTCTTCACCTTGATTCTCTTCTCACTTCTCAGAAAATGATACCTTACGTCAATATGCTTGGTTCTCTCATGATGGACTTGATCCTTGGCTAGACAAATTGCGCTCAAACTGTCACAATACACCGTAGCCTGATCATGATGCAGACCAAGATCACTAACCAGCCCTTTCAGCCAAATCCCTTCTTTTGCAGCCTCTGTCAAGGCCATGTACTCCGCTTCCGTAGTAGACAAAGTCACTGTAGGTTGCAAAGTTGCCTTCCAACTGACGACAGATCCTCCAAGGGTAAACACATAGCCAGTCATCGATCTTCTTGTGTCAACATCTCCAGCATAGTCAGAATCAGAATAGCCAGTAACCAAGCACTGAGTATCACCTCCATAAATGAGACCAACGTCAGATGTACCTCTAAGGTACCGGAAAATTCTCTTCACAGCCTGCCAATGTTCTCTCCCTGGTTGTCCCATGAATCTGCTCACTACACTGACTGCATGTGCTAAATCTGGCCTTGTACAGACCATAGCATACATCAAACTTCCTACGGCACTGGCATAAGGGACTCGTGACATATACTCCTTCTCTTCTTCTGACTGTGGAGCGAACATGGCAGTGAGATGGATATTGGCAGCACTGGGGGTATCAATAGGCTTAGATGAAGACATGCCAAACCTCGCCAAGACCTTCTGAATGTAGTTTCTCTGTGACAAGAAAAGTTTCCTTCTCTCTCTGTCTCTAATGATCTCCATCCCTAGAATCTTCCGAGCGGCTCCCAGATCCTTCATCTCAAACTCAGCACTAAGTAAACCCTTCAGCTTCTGAATGTCATACTTCTTCTTTGCAGCTATCAGCATATCATCTACATAAAGCACCAGATAGATGAATGAATCATCCTTGAGCCTATTGTAGTAGACACAACAATCATATGAGCTCCGAGTATAGCCCAACTTCACCATATAGCTGTCAAACCTTTTGTACCACTGCCTTGGAGACTGCTTAAGTCCATATAAGGACTTCTTCAACTTGCAGACGTGATTTTCCTTCCCTGGAACTTGGAAACCATCCGGCTGAGTCATGTATATCTCTTCCTCCAACTCTCCATGTAGAAACGCTGTCTTCACATCAAGTTGTTCAAGCTCCAGATTCTGATGTGTAACTATCGCTAGTAACACTCGGATGGAAGTATGTCTGACCACTGGTGAGAAGATCTCATTGTAGTCCACTCCCTCTCTTTGGTTGAAACCTCTGGCAACAACCCTGGCTTTATACTTGACTCCTTCTGCTGGTGATATCCCTTCCTTCTTCTTGAAAACCCATTTGCAAGTAATAATCTTTCTCCCCGAAGGCTGTATGACCAGATCCCATGTCTGATTCTTGTGTAGGGACTCCATCTCATCTCCCATAGCGGCAAACCATTTTTCAGAATCAGAACTTAAAATGGCTTCTTTGTAAGTAGACGGCTCAGATGTATCTACCTCTTCAGCAACCTGCAGTGCATAACCCACCATGTCCTCAAAACCATACCTCGTAGGTGGCCGAACTCCAACCCTCCTTGGCCGATCTTGAGCTATACTCCGATGGATATCTGATGGCATAGATTCTGGAATATCAGTTTCTGTCTGTGGCTCTTGATCCTCCTCTTCAGGTTCTTTCAAATCGCTCTCGTTCTGAATGACTTGAAACTCCACCTGTTTATCAAGACTCCCAGTTTCTGACGTAGTTGTAGGCTTCACAATGGTTCTAAGCAGAGAACTTTCATCAAAGACAACGTTCCTGCTCATAATAACCCTCTTTTCTGCTGGAGACCAGATTCTGAAACCTTTCACTCCATCTCCGTAGCCCACAAATACTCCCTTTTTAGCTCTTGGTTCTAACTTACCTTCACTGACGTGATAGTAAGCCGTACAACCAAAAGCTTTCAGATTTGAATAATCAGCAACTTTTCCTGACCACATCTCCATAGGTGTTTTGCACTGTATGCCTGTATGTGGTCCGCGGTTAATCAAGTAGCAAGCTGTACTAACCGCTTCTGCCCAGAATCTTCTATCTAGCCCAGCATTAGAGAGCATGCACCTTGCTCTCTCCAGAAGTGTTTGATTCATCCGCTCAGCTACACCGTTCTGCTGTGGTGTATTTCTGACTGTACGATGTCGAGCAATCCCTTCATCCTTACAGAATTGATCAAATTCAGACCAGCAGAATTCCAGCCCATTATCAGTTCGCAACCTCTTGATCTTCTTCCCTGTTTGATTTTCCATCAAAATTTTCCACTCCTTGAACTTCTGGAAAGCTTCACTTTTATGCTTCATCATGTACACCCAAGTCATCCTTGAGTAGTCATCAATCATGGACACAAAAAATCTGCAGCCTCCCAAAGACTCAACACGGCATGGACCCCAGCAATCAGAATGGATATAATCAAGTGTGCCTTTTGTTCTGTGAATGGCCTTTGGAAACTTGTTGCGATGTAGTTTTCCAAAGACACAATGTTCACAAAACTCTAGGCTTTTAACCTTATGACCAACAAGAAGATCCTCCTTTGACAGAATTTGCATCCCTCTTTCACCCATATGACCAAGTCTCATGTGCCATAACTTAGTCATATCCTCCTGGTGAACTTCTGACGATGCAACATGGGCTGAACCTGTAACCGTGGAACCTTGTAGAAAATACAAAGTACCACGCATGACACCTTTCAGAATCAGATTTGAACCCTTCCAGACCCGCAAGACTCCATCTTTTCCCGACCAGCTGAATCCCTTGCTGTCCAAAGAACTGAGAGATATCAGATTTTTCGTCATCAATGGAACGTGCCTGACCTCGTTCAATGTGCAGAAGCTACCGTCATGTGTCCTTATCTTGATCGAGCCTGTCCCAACCACCTTGCAGACAGAACTGTTGGCCATCGAGATGCTGCCTCCGTCTATCTGCTCATAAGTCGTGAACCACTCTCTCCTAGGACAGATGTGATAGGATGCCCCAGAATCGAGAACCCACACATCTGAATGATGAGTGTGCTCATCCGCAACTAGGGCAATGTCTTCTTCAGAATTGGTGTCTTCTTCAGCAACAGCAGCAGAAACTGATTGTTTTTCCGATTGCTTCTTCTTCTTCGGACAATCAAATTTCCAATGTCCCTTCTCCTTGCAGTAATTACAAACATCATCTGGCTTTGCACCCTTCGACATCGGCTTATTTTTCTTTCCGCCGTTTTTCCTTCCCTTTCCGCTACTGGTGAACAGACCGGAAGGCTGTATGTCCGTACTTGTGCCGTTAGCCTTATGCCGTAATTCCCTGCTATGAAGGGCCGATCTGACTTCTTCCAGCGACACAGTATCTTTCCCAACAATGAACGATTGAACAAAATTCTCAAACGACATTGGGAGAGATACTAACAGAATTAGGGCAGCATCTTCATCCTCGATCTTCACATCGATATTACGCAATTCTAATAACAAAGTATTCAATTGCTCTAAATGTTCCCTGAGTTGTGTACCTTCAGCCATTCGTAAACCGAATAGACGTTGTTTCAGAAGCAGCTTGTTGGTTAGAGATTTTGTCATGTACAAACTCTCCAGCTTCAACCACAGACCAGCAGCAGTCTCTTCATCCGAGACTTCCGTGATGACGTCATCCGCGAGACACAGCATGATCGTCGAATGCGCCTTTTCCTCCAAAATCGCCATCTCAGGAGTAACGACGGCGTTCTTGTCTTTCGACAACGGCGCCCAGAAACCTTGCTGTTTCAACAAAGCCCGCATCTTGATCTGCCATAAACTGAAACTGTTCCTCCCTGTGAATTTGTCGATTTTCACGTTCAAAGCAGACATCTCGAATTCTCCAAGAACACCGATTAACCGAGAGGCTCTGATACCAATTTGTTATGCAGAATTTGTGATAATACGAGAAAATATAAACGCGAAAAACAAGACAACAGATTTACGTGGTTCACCAATAAATTGGCTACGTCCACGGGAAGAGGGAGAGCAGTTTTATTAAGGAGAGGCAAGAACAGAATTACAGAATAGGGTTTGTCATAGCGTCTATATATAGTGCTAAGCTACGCCCTAACAGGCTTGGGCCCAACATACAGAATTAACAGATAATTAAGGGCCCGATATTATCTGTTTGTAACGGGTCCGATTCAAGGCATTCAACATACTTCCTCCCCATATCTTCTTAGTTGTTTTACAACAGTCATCAATCTTGAACAGAACTTCGAAATGGATTCGGATTCTTTCATTTAAAACTTCAAACTCAGCCCTTAGAGTTTGAAGTTTAATTTTCTTTACTTTATCAACTCCTTGAAGAGAATTTTGTAGAATCTCCCACGCGTTTTTTGAGGTGGTTGTATCAGCCACCTTCTCAAACATGCCATCATCCAAACAATGATGGATAAGAGTGAGGGCCTATTGATTTTTCTTTCTTGTCTTTAACAAGACCTCCTTTTCATTTGAGGGCAAAGTTTCCTCATTTGTGGGTCAAGAATAGCTTTCATTCGTAGACATTAATTTTCATAATTTTCTCTTGTGAGATGGGGGTATTGAAAGGACAACGGACTATTATTTGTCATGGCTTTGATACCACGTTGTTAGACAAAATGACAATCACACCCAGGATAATGTCCAAACTAAATAGCAATAGGAAGAAAGTAACAACGACACCAAATATTAAAATGGGTAAATATGATACCCGAATAAGTAATACAATAATATTGATGAAAACTTGATAGTGTCAAAAGACTACTACTCAACACTCTTTTATTTCTTGCAACTCACAATAATATTACTTGCACACTATTTTCTCATAAACTAAGAAGTAGTTTGTCGATTACTCTCTTTACTCCCTATTGCTTCTCTCTTTTGGTGTGTCTTCAAGTGTTCAATTACTACTCTATTTATAGAGTTTTTTTTAACACTTGTTTACATCATTAATGACATAATGTAGTAGCCAATTTCAACAAAAATTGGCTACCTAACTATATCGAACTTTGACTACCTACTTTCACAAATGTGGCTACCAACTTTCACATTAGTGGCTACCAATTTTCGTAGTTGTGGCTAATAATTTCAATAAATATGACTTCAAAATTAATTGCTCCCAAGATTTATTTCCACAAATAAAGATCAGTTTTTTTTTTTAAAAAAAAAAAAGAAAAAATAGATCACCTCTTGTTTTTCAAGTAGAAACTATATTTTGTTATCGTTTTTCAATTTTTTTTCCTAGTGTAGTTTTTTGTGCGAATCTACTATTGTTTGTGGTGCAATTCTAGTGTTGTTTTAGTGAAAATTAGGAGTTGCAGATGTGGTGCATTTCTGGTGCTGTTTTTGTGATGTTGTGGTGAATTTCAAATGCAGTTTGGGTGCTTTTCTACTACTGCTTTGGTGCAATTTTAGTTTAAATATGATGCAATTCTGATTGAAAATATGAATATATTTTTTATGAAGATTGAAGGGACCAAACAAGTTGACACCAAACATACATCATATTTGTTCCATAACAAAATTTAATACATTGCAAAATGAAAAGATATATTATTCTATGCTATGCCAACATGTGATCGCATTTCGCAACACCCGTTTTCCAATTATTTGATCTCAACTACTTTTGGCTCATTTGTTTCGCCTCTTATCTCGGATCCTCTATCAAAACTTGCATTTGATAAACTTCCGCTAGGTAGAGCTTGAATCTGCCTCGATCTTTTCTCTTCAAGATTATCACGAGCCTATAATTATCTTCGAGCTCACTGATGTTTAGCATGTATATATCATAATTGGGATAATTAAAACGATCAACGAGACATTTGGTCGAATGTTTGGTGTGCAAAAACCTTGCCTATAGATCCACATATATCAATAATAATGAAGAATGCTTTGCAAAAGGAGATTTTTTCTTCTGCCTGAGACTTCCATTGAAGGAGATGAATAAAAAAAAGGCACCTCAAAATCATTGAAACAATATTGAATATTATTTCTCGGATTGTTTCATTTATGCAAATTAGTGCTGGCAATTTAAACCCATTTTTCATTGACACGTCCAAATAGCTTATTAAATATGGGTTGAAAGAGTAATTTTAAATGAGTAATATTTGAGACTATACCCATATTTTACCCATTAAAATATGAGTATATTATGGGTAAACTACGGCTCAGATATGAATATTGCAAGTTTTCTCCAAATTTTCAAAAAATCTTGTGTTACCAAGTTTTGAAATCCATTTTTCAAAACCTTCATATATGAGTCTCTATTAATATTTTAACTCTCGACCTCCACCCCACCCTTTTCAAAAAAAATTAAAGTTTATTTTTTGAAAATATTTTGAACTTCAAAATTCATTTTTTCACATCTATCCTGGAACCCCCCAACCCACTCCCACACCAGCCCCCTCACCCCCACCCCACAAAAAATAAAAATTTAAGTTTATTTTAAAAAAATATTTTCAACTTCAAAATTTCATTTTTTCATCCCTATCATCGTCCCCCCATCACCCCCACCCCCACCCAAAAAAAATTAAGTTTGTTTTAAAAAAATAATTTCAACTTCAAATATTTATTTTTTCACCCTACCCTGGACCCACCCCACCCCAGCCATCA
>NC_028640.1:21604598-21611936 GCF_001406875.1 Solanum pennellii
CTACCCCCTACCCCCAACCAACCCCACCCTTCAAAAATATTAAGTTTGTTTAAAAAATATTTTTAACTTCAAATTTTTTTCACCCTACCCTGGAACCCCCCCTCCCCTCAACCCCAAATTTTTTTAAAGTTTTTTTTTACTTTTATAATAAAATAAAACTAAATGAAGCATTCTCAACATATTTCATCTAAAAAAAAAGGACTAAAATATTTTCTCCATATTGAATTCTAAAATAAAGAACTATTTATTCATGAAATATGGTTAAACTAGTATTTTACTCAACTCATTTATTATTCAACCCATTTTTACCCATATTAAATATGGACGATTTGAATGATTATCCATTTTATGTTTACCCATTTTCAATCCCCCACATTTGACTCAACATCCCATTTGCCACCACTAATGCAAATAGACAAAAGAAACAAAGTATGGTGGATAAATAGGTGCTGATGCTATTTGAAGGAGAACAGAGACGGCGAAGGTTTGAGTTCTATTTCTCACGTGCAAAGAAAAGTGTCGTAAAAAATCAGACGGTTGTTTAGGGGAGCAATAAATATGCACCAATTGTTGAAACATGGAGGAGTATTAGTGCTCCATGTTAAAAAGATAAGAATTATTATGATTCTACATTAAAAATGGAGGACTATTTTGAGTCTTTTCTTAAATTTTCATGTTTATGCATACAGGAGATTCATAAATATTTATGAAATCTATATTGGAGTATATAAGTTTGTTATATAAAATTAAAGTCAAGTGAACAATACTCTTTTTATTGTTATATGTTCTTTCATTAGATAATATGAATTCAAATATTTCCTTAGTTAAGAATAAAAAAATGAAAAGAAAAGGAACTAAACATTAATTGTTATCCTATGGCCAAAATTAATTCAAGTAATACTGTTTTTCTTTAAGCTTATTTTTTCAAAATTAAATAAGATCAGATTAATCTGATATTTTAAAATTAAGATTTGAAAGTTTAAAACTATATTGAAAATATTATAAATTACAATTTTATTCATGTATCAATATGATGAAGAAAATATATATCAACGAAATTTTTATTTAAAATTTATATCATTTGACTCTTTAAAAATTAAAAAAGATTAAAAAACTGAAAATTAAATAAATGAAAATATGATATGATCACGTTAAAAATTTAGCTAAGATATAATAGATTAACGAATGAAATCTTCATTCATTTATGCATACAAATTTAAATATTTTCTCAAATAGTTCCAAAACATTGAATATCACCTATTTCATAATTTATTTAGTTTATAGCTTAGATGTTTTAAAACATCTAATTGTCAATTACAAGCATTTCTAATTTTTGAATGTAAATATTTTAACATTAAAAAAATATTTGTTAATATAGCCCATATCACATAAAAAAAAACACTATGTGTTATGTATAAATTACAAAGTAAAGAAAAAATATTAAATCTAACTTATAAATTTTTATTATGATATATTTATAATGTGTAAAAGTTAAAAATATGTTGATGAAGATCCATGTCATGAAATTTTAACCTCAATTTGTCCGGCAAGAAAATTTCTTAGCCAAAAGTAATGCCGACTTCTCTAATTCCTTTCAAAATCTTCTTCCCTACTTCCTGTAAACACCTAATCTTCTACCAAATCTAAAGTTGTACACCAATTTTATTTCTTAAATATTTTTTTGGGAAAAGGGTCAAAAAATATTCTAATTTTGGCTGAAATTACTATTACGATACTCCTGAACTATTTAATAATTTATTTTAAAGGCACATATGTACCCATGTTAGATGACAATAAATCCTTCTTGGCTGGAATGTAGGATTCCTCTACAGATATTATAATAAGTCTTTTATGTAAACTCAAAATCATTTATTGATTAGGATAGCTCTTTTCTATTTGTATTCAAACTCTATCATATACATCTTCAGCATGCACGCACGCACGCACGCACACACACACACTTAGATTGCACAACCAGAAGGAATCCTTCTTCTTTGGCTCAAAACTACCATGAGCCATTCTATCATACCTTACATAATGCACATTCGTACCACTCGTGAAGCTTGGTCATATCTTTCCAACCTTTATCAATCTCAATCCCGAGCTCGCGTCATGCAACTTCGCCACTAACTCCAAACCACCACTAAGGGTTCTTCAACCATTATGGACTATGTTGACAAGAAACGAACTATATCCCATAGTCTAGCTCTTGCTGCCCGTCCCATAACAGACGAAGAACTTATGAGTGCTATTTTGTTTGGACTAGACTCTTCCTATGGACCTTTTCGCTCTTCCATTAACCCTCACCTTGATAACCTCACCACTGACTCACTTCTTGGTTTACTTCTCCAAGAAGAGGAGAAACTGGCTGAGGAAACCAAATCCCTCCCACTTCAAGCCAATGCCATATCTCGTCAATACTCCAACCGCTCCCCAATCACTGAATACCCTAATCAACAAATTGTCACCACCTCTCAAAAATCCTCCACTCGCCCGACCAATACCAACCCCCCTCGTTCCTCTAATAGATCATCACCTCGCATAATCTGTCAAATATGTGAGAAACCCAACCACCATGCTCGTAATTGCTACAACCGCAACAACATGGATACCTACCCACCAAACCGATATTCATGGTTTGCGGACTCAGGTGCCACCAATGATGTTACGTCAGACTTGTCTCAACTATCTATTCACACGGACTATAATGGTGAGGATCAGCTTGCTGTAGGTAATGGCCAAAAACTCTCTATTAATAACATCGGCTCCTCTAAGCTTTCTTCTGCTACTCGACCTCTTCATCTTAATAAAATTCTTCATGTTCCGTCCATCACCAAGAGTTTACTGAGTGTTTCTCAATTTACTAAAGATAATAATGTCTTTATGGAATTTCAACCCTCATGTTGTTTTGTGAAGGATCCTTAGGGAAAAATACTACTCCACGGGTCAATTGATAATGGTTTATATCATTTGGATGGTGGTGGGCTTCCTGTTATCTCATCCTCAACTCCTCGCGCCTTTGTCATATCTCGAGCATCACTCCAAGCGTGGCATGAACGCCTTGATCATCCTCATGAGCAACTTTTACGTCGTGTAGTCTCTAGTTTTAATCTTCCAGTGACTTCCAACAAAATGCCTGCAGTTTGTGGATCTTGTCAATTAGGAAAAAGTCATAGGCTCCCGTTAGCGTCTTCCTCAAGTCGTAGTTTATTCCCTTTCGATTTGGTGTATTCTGATGTTTGGGGGCCTTCTCCGCATCTTTCTATTAATGAAAATTAGTATTTTGTTCAGTTTCTTGATGATTCTACTAAATTTGTTTGGATATTTTTCTTGTCAACAAAATCACAAGTTTTTGATGTTTTTAAATACTTTCATAAGATGGTTTCCACACAATTTGGCAAAAACATCAAAACTTTGCAAACTGATTGGGGTAGGGAGTATCGTAATGTGTCTTCATATGAACAATCCATCGGCATAAATTATTGTCTCTCTTGTCCTCACACTCACGAACAAAATGGGACTCCATAAAGACGTAACCGCACCATTGTGGAGAAAGGACTAACTTTACTTGCTCACTCATGTCTTCCATATCAATACTGGGAGCATGCTTTTTTCTACCGCCACATACCTACATAACTGTACCATCACTCCCATATTATCCTTTAAATCACCCTATCAAGCTCTATATCATCATCCACCGGACTACCAACTCCTTCGAAAATTTGGGTGTCTATGCTACCCTTTTCTACGTCATTACAATCATCATAAAATTGATTTTTGCTCTCTTCCGTGTGGCTTCTTGGGTTATAGTTCGAAGCATAAAGGTTATCTATGTCATTATCCCCCAACCAATAGGATGTATATTGCTCGTCATGTGACGTTCGATGAAGATAAATTTCCCTATCCTCATTACAACAAATTTTCTTCTTGCTCCAGTGACAACTCACCACCCTCATCCTTAACTTCTCTACAATCAATTTCCAATGCTTTTCCCACATCTGCTGCCTCACCTTTACTCCATTCACTGGCAGATTCCCCTTCCTCATCCTCACTAACCAATCGAGTCCTACCAGTACCTCATTCATATACCACAACATCTCGACCACACAATACATTTCCGCCCACCGTCGCGTCCTCTACTTCAAGCACATATCAGAATGCTCCCACATATTTCCGTCCTGCTACTTCTTCCAATCATCCTATGACCACACGAGCTCAAAAAAATTCCCTCAAGCCTAAAACACTTTTTGCATCTCTCCATCCTACCCCAGTTTCATCCGTTATAGCAAGTGAACCAAAAACCCATAAGCAAGCTGCATCCTCTCCTAAGTGGTTGTGCGCCATGGAAGCTGAATATCAAGCATTGCGCCGTAACTTCACTTTGAGACTTGTTCCCTGCCCTCTCAATGCAAATGTGGTGGGTTGCAAATGGGTATACCGTATTAAGCGACGAGCAGATGGTTCAATCGAAAGGTACAAAGCTCGCTTAGTTGCCAAAGGTTTTCATCAAGAAGAGGGGGTGGATTTTCATGATACATTCAGCCCAGTTGTCAAACATTCAACCATCAGACTTGTTTTATCTTATGCAGTGACTAAATTTTGGGCTCTTAAGCAATTAGACGTTAACAATGCATTCCTTAATGGTGACCTTAAGGAGGTTGTTTACATGTCTCAACCACCAGGCTTTATTGACAAGTCTCACCCACATTTTGTGTGTCGCTTGTCGAAAGCGTTATTGATATACCGTGGTTTCACTGTATTATTAATACTTTTTCCTCAAGTTTAGTGTGTCCAAAAGTCTTTTTGTGCTAATTTTTCTATAAGTTTCTCTTTAATTACAGGAAATCTGTCCAAAGATGAATGCGGAGGTTTTTGAGCGAAGAAATGCAGAAGAGACCACCTACGGAGCTTGTGACGGTCCGTCATGCTCGTGACGGTCCGTAGGTGGCAGCGTAGTGCAGCTGCTGAAGGAAGATGGGGTAGTCTGACCAAGTGTGGGGTTACGGAAAGCGTAACGGACCGTCGTATCCATGACGGTCCGTTCTGCAGGTTCGTCATGAAGATCAGAGAAGTAGTCCCAGTACCCATATTCCAAGAGTTCAAGTGTTTTGGAACGGAGACCCTCGACGGACCGTTGTGCCTCTGACGATCCGTCATACCTGCCGTCGAGGGTAATGAAGAGAGCAGCAGAAGAAATTGCACAAGTATGGGACAACGGAATCCATGACGGCCCGTCGTGACCACGACGATCCGTCGCGAGGTCCGTCGACCCAGCCGCGTTTTGACAGATTTCCAGCAAATAGAGTCCTTGTTTAATTAGGTTTTTATTTTCTATAAATAGTTCGAAAAACCTCATTTTTGAGGTTAGACTGGGGATTATTAGTTAGACTCAGGAATATTAGGTTAGACTCGGGAATATTAGGTTAGGCCCTTGATTATTGTTAGATTCTTGATTATTTTGAGATTCTTTGAATTGATTGTTGGTATTTTTGTTGATTAATTAAGCGAACTTTCGGATTTTACTCTTTCTCATTGAAGTAAGTACATGAATTCTTATACCATATATTTGAATATTGTGATTATGACTATGGGTAACTAAACTCCATAACTAGGGTTGTGGGAACCATAGGCAAATAATGAGGTAAAACCTAACTAAAATAACAATTCTAGAATAGTGTCTTGCATGTATTGATAATTCTTTCGCTTAGAAGTCTTTTTAACGGATGGCCAACGTTAGAACTCGCCTTAATGCTACTTACCGGACCAAGGAGGTAGATAATAGGAAAAGAATTATCAACATAGATTTAGTCTATACTATATAATAGGCTAGAATTGACTGGTACGAGGTAATAACTTAGTCAAATATCGAATACGATGCTTAATATGAGGTAAAGATAAGGGTTAGGATAGCAACACACGTAGCCAGACCAAGGTGCGGAGTGAAATTTTCTAGATGCCGGACCAAGGATTTAGAAATACATAACTTATCACTTTGCATGCAAGATACTAGGAAAGAATTGTTATGGTTAGACTTATCAAGTTATGAACCTGTGGGGAACACGTAAACCCTAGTTACTTTGATTAATTGATTAAACTCCAACATTCGAAGCTGTTAGTTGTCTCCTTTTATTTTGCTAGTTATTTTCATTTATTTAGGAATAAACCCCTCCCCCCCCTTTTTATCGTTTTATGCTTTCCAAGGAAGTAATTGACTGAACAATAGTAATAATAGATTGAGGTTAAGTCTAAACTATTTTCCTCGTGGGAACGATCCCGACCTCACTAGTTGGGTTATTTACTTGATACAACCGCTTTACTTCTTATTTTAGAAGTAAGTTTGAGCGTATCAAATTTTGGCGCCGCTGCCGGGGAAAGTAGCTTTTAGATTAACTTAAACTTATTACTATAGTTTAGTTGATATTTTCTTGATTTTACTTTTTTTTATTGTTTTTGATTCGTGCAGAACCACCCTCCTCGTAAGCCAAATACACGGACAGGAAGAGAACCCTTGTTTCCCTACGATCACGAATTAGAGCGTACACTACGCAACATGAATAGAAACTTGGGAATTAATGATGATGATCCAAACCAGAACATCCCAGCTCCGGTTGATGTTCATGGTCAGTTGTTACCCGATACTCCGGGTGAACACCAAAAGAGGGGACAAAATCCCACTCCACGGCCCCATGCATACTACAGAGGCTATGACAACATAGCAGACTCCGATGGGCCACTTTTCTTGCCTCCTCTACCACCAGGCCACACCTTCGTGGTAACTAGTAGCCTGATGCAAATGCTCACTGCCAGAGGTTTGTTTTCAGGGCTACCTTCTGAGGATCCACATGCCCATATAGCTAAGGTAAGGGCAGTGTGTAAAAGCTGTGTAGGGAGGCCTGACTTGGACTTGGATGTAATATGGCTTAGAGTGTTTCCTCTCTCACTGACGGGAGAGGCTGCTATATGGTTCACTGAGCTCCCTTACAACTCAATTTTCACTTGGAACCAACTAAGGGATGTTTTCTTAGCACGCTACTATCCGGTCTCCAAGAAACTAAACCACAAAGACAGAGTGAACAACTTTGTGGCACTACTAGGAGATTCAGTTAGTAATTCTTGGGATAGATTCACCTCGTTCTTGAGAAGCGTCCCAAATCACCTAATAGATGATGAGTCACTGAAGGAACACTTTTATCGGGGACAGGATGATAATAATAAAGCGGTGTTGGACACTATAGCAGGTGGATCTTATTGGGAGTGTCCTTATGCTAAGATTGCTGAAAAACTAGAGAAAATCTCCCAGAATAATAAAGCTTGGAGTACTAGGAAGTCAGATACCGG
>NC_028640.1:21612156-21612560 GCF_001406875.1 Solanum pennellii
GATGAGTGTTATTATGAGGAGGATTCCTATGCAGTAAATGAGCAGACGGGGGGTTTCCGACCAAGTGCCCAAGGCTCTAATCAGGAGAATTGGCGCCAAGGTCAGAACTATGGTAACTTATGTCCGAGATGGAAACTACAACCGCGACAACAACTTCAACAGGGGTAACTATGGTAATAGAAATGACATGAATGGGCCCTATGTTCCTCCTCAAAATCGTGAAGTTACTCCTAGGGATGGTGGAGGTAGTATGGCGCGAGTTGAGGATATGTTGCATAAAATGATGAGGAGGTTCGATGCTAGTGATGAGCACAATAAAGAGTTGAAGAATAATTTAGCGGGTATTGGGCAAAAAATCGATACACATGCAATATCGATTAAGCAACTTGAGTTACAATTGGCCC
>NC_028640.1:21615017-21621412 GCF_001406875.1 Solanum pennellii
CAATTTATCTGAGGTCCTTAAGAGATGTGAAGATTGCAATTTAGTACTGAATTGGGAAAAATGTCATTTCATGGTGAAAGAAGGTATTGTTTTGGGTCATCGCAATTCAGAAAAGGGCATAGAGGTTGATCGAGCTAAAGTCGAGGTAATAGAGAGACTTCCCCCACCGATCTTTGTGCAAGGTGTGAGAAGCTTTCTTGGGCATGCAGGTTTTTACCGGAGATTCATCAAAGACTTTTCAAAGATTGCACATCCATTGTGCAAACTGCTGGAGAAAGATTGTAAATTTTGTTTTGATGAATCCTGTCTTAAAGCATTCGGTGAGCTAAAAGAAAAATTGGTGTCTGCACCTATCATTATTTCTCTGGATTGGAACAGTCCATTTGAGGTGATGTGCGATGCTAGTGAGGTTGCTCTTGGTGTAGTATTGGGACAAAGAAAGAATAAAATCCTTCACCCCATTTACTATGCTAGTAAAACCCTAAATGAAGCTCAGATGAACTACACAGTGACTGAGCAAGAACTCCTTGCAGTAGTCTTTGCTTTTGAGAAATTCCGCTCCTATTTGCGAGGTACTAGAGTTATAGTGCATACTGACCACTCAGCATTGAGATATTTGATGGCAAAGAAGGATGCGAAACCTAGGTTGATTCGTTGGGTATTACTGCTACAAGAATTTGACTTTGAAGTGATGGATAGAAAAGGAACTGAAAATCAAGTTGCTGATCATTTGTCCCGTCTAGAGGATGAAGCTATGAGAGAGTTGGGGGATAAGACTGACATTGATGATACTTTCCCCGATGAGCATGTATTGGCTGCTTCACAAGACTTGATTCCATGGTTCGCAGATTTTGCGAACTATCTGGCTAGTGATATTGTTCCATCGGACTTGTCCTTTCATCAAAGAAAAAATTTCATGTACGATGTGAAGAAGTTCTTTTGGGATGAACCATACTTATATAGGAGTTGCGCCGACGGGCTTATTCGGCGTTGTGTGCCAGAGTGTGAGATGTTGAGTGTGTTGGAAGGAGTCCATTCCTCACCCGTTGGTGGACATCACAGCGGTATCCGAACCGCTCATAAGATATTACAATGTGGTTACTATTGGCCAACTCTTCATCAAGATGCTCATGAGTTTGACAAAGCATGTGATCGATGCCAACGAGATGGTGGCATTTCAAGAAAGCAAGAGCTCCCTCTAAACCCTATTCTTGTGATTGAGTTATTTGATGTTTGGGGTATTGACTTTATGGGCCCTTTTATGAGTTCTTATGGAATGAAGTACATTCTAGCAGCGGTTGATTATGTATCTAAATGGGTTGAAGCCATCGCCCTCGCAAACAATGAAGGGAAGAGTGTCACTGCATTCTTAAAAAAAAATATTCTCTCGTTTTGGCACCCCAAGGGCAATTATTAGTGATGGGGGCTCCCACTTCTGCAACAGAATGTTCAAGGGGTTATTGGAGAAATATGGGGTTTGCCATAATGTGGCCACTCCTTATAACCCTCAAACTAGTGGGCAAGTGAAGTGTCGAATCGGGAGATCAAACAGATATTGTCAAAAATAGTGAACGCTAGTAGAACGGATTGGTCAAGGAGGCTTGATGATGCCCTTTGGGCCTACCGGACAACATATAAGACTCCCATAGGTATGTCTCCATACCAACTTGTATATGGGAAAGCTTGTCATCTTCCGGTTGAGTTAGAGCATAAAGCCATGTGGGCTATGAAGAAGTTGAAAATGGATTGGAGCGAAGCTGCAGAACAACGGTTAACTGAGTTGAATGAACTCGATGAATTTCGCCTGAAAGTTTATGAAAGCTCATCCCTATACAAAGAAAAGATGAAGAAGTACCATGAAAAAAAATTGAAAAACGAGAGGTTATGGTTGGGGATTTGGTGCTTTTATTCAAGTCTAGGTTGCTCTTGTTTCCGGGCAAGCTCAAGTCCAAATGGACTGGTCCTTACTTGGTTACCCAACTATTCCCTCATGGAGCAGTAGAGTTGGAAACTAAGGAGGGTGTGCGGTTCAAGGTGAATGGACAACGCATAAAAAACTATCTCGGGCATGCTGAATCAGCGAATGAAGTGATCGAGGCATACCATCTTGATGAAGTCTGAGTAATCAAGTGTCCTCGGTCGTGCCGCGATGTTAAATCAGGCGCTTGTTGGGAGGCAACCCAATACTTATAGTGTTTCTTTCTAGTAATGGTAGCATTTTCTACTAATGGGTTTTTAATTTGCTGGCACATCACCATGAAATTCTGCAGAAAATTACTCTGCAGCTGTCACTGACGGATACAACGACGAACCGTTTCAACTGTGATGGACCATCACATGAATCCGTCATGCCAGGTACGTCTTTCTGTTATTTTCAAACTAGGGCACACACGACGGAACTAATGACGGATCGTCACATATGAGATGGACCATCGTCGCGTCATTAATGAGTCATACCCGACCCGACCCGGCTGGGGGTTTTAAAAAAAATTCAACATTTAAAACCCCCAACCCTTCATTTCACCCCATTCCTTCACTCTTCCTCCTATTTCCCTCCCTTTTCAACTTTCAAAATCATCTCTCTCTTCAACCGATCATTTTCCCCAAATTTTCCAAAATCCTAAAAGTCATCATCTACTAGTCGGAGAGCTGCTGCTGTGGGTGTCTACTTGATCACCAAGTACCTTTCCCTCTTGTTTTTCTCAAAGTCTCAGGTACTATCTACTATGGCACCAAAATAAGATCGAGTCTATGCACGCGGGCGATCGAAGTCTGTCGCCCCGTTCGCCCGCCTGGTCATTTGCTCTGATGATGAGCGTGACCCCGAGTACGTGCCCCCAGGAAATTCCACCCCATCCCGTGCTGCACGTGCTGCCAGAGCCACACCCAAAAAGGTGGCGTCTGGCGTAGTCACTGTCTCCCAGTCTGATGAAGAGGGCACACTGACCGGCACACCTTTTGGGTCAGCCACTAATGAAGAAGGAGCGTCTGGCTCCTTAGGAGTTTTGTGGTCGGAGGAATCCTCCGGATCTTCTGAGGTTCCCTCACCCGCCACCGCTGCAGCGTCGGCCTCGTCTGATGAGGCTGACAGTTCGAAATCCACACCCGGTTCACCAGCTCGTGCTCTCACCCCGGTTACTGACCAGCCCAACCGGTGGTGTGTCGACGGGCAGTTTCAAGTCTATTCCGATGCAAAGTTCCTGAATGACAAAGGAGTTATGAGTCAGGCACTTACATAGGAGCGGCGGGTCCTTACGAGAAGTCTCCCGACGATGCCTGAGATCCACAATCTCTTCACCAGACATCGACTGGAGTGGACAGCACGTCCGTTGGAACGTTATAGTGAAAAGATGGTCCGAGAGTTCTACGCATCATATGTAGCGACTCTCCGATCGCAGATTGATAGGCGGGATGCCCCCGCCAAACAGGCCCCACTGGAGCAAGTCCGAGTAGGTGGCGTTCCGGTTGATATCTCCTTGCCTGCTATCCGCCGGTTTCTATACGGCGAGAATGTTGATGCTAATCGGACCCCTCTCACTGCCGAGTTTGACTACCGATGGCAGATTGTCAAAGATGGCCAATTTCTGCGTGAGCCATCGCTGAGAGAGACCACCAAGAGGTGGATGGCCATGCACTTGTCCGTTGATGGAGAGGGTGCTGACTGGGTGACTGAGCCGAAGGAGGCCATCAAGAAGGCCAACCTAACTTTCATGGCGATGTTTTTGTGGTTGATTGTCCGCCACTGCCTTTCCCCCACAGCCACTGATAATATCGTCACATGGGATCGAGCCGTACTGATGGCGGCAATGTTAGACGGGTTCGAGGTGGATTTTGCGTGGCTTCTACAGGCGGTCATGCACGAGAGGGCTTTTAAGGTCACAACTACTTACCCTTTCCCGTGCATGATATTTTCTCTATGCAGATCCGTAGGTGTGCCTATATGGCACGTTGATCAGCTCAAGACCCCTCTGGGCACTATTGATATCGGCCTCATCAGAGATGAGTCCAATGAGTTGGCTCCACGCAGAGGGCCCCGTCCAGAGTTGCCTCCACTTCGTGACAATCTGGCTGATACGGTAGCACAGGACCGCACGGCTACACAGGCGGCTTCCACTGACACTACCCCGGTCGAGTCTATCCCGGGTAGTAGCACCGCCCCGAGCTCCTCTCGCTCAGCCCCTTTACCCGCTCTGGTGCCGCTTGCTAGGGTCCAGATATTAGAGGCGCAAATGGCTACACTTCTGCATCATATCCAGCCTTGGATGCAGAGGTCTATTACCGAGGCAAAAGAGGGCTTGGAGCGGGAATGGTCCAGCACACAGAGAGGAAGATCACTGAGGTTCATCAGCGCTTGGACGCCTTTGAGTTGCGAGTGCTAGCCCGTCCAGCCCCTCCGGTGGATGTGTCGACCCTTCAGGCTGCGATTGACAGTCTTGCGCAGATATTGATATGATCTTAGAGGCTAGGGTGCCTGAGTCTGAGGCCCCTTCTATAGAGCCTGCTGAAGACACAGTGATGGCGACCCTATTCGCCACTTCAGAGATTCCACCACCTCTCCCTCGAGAGCATGCCAAGAGGCGTAGGGGTCGAGAGGAGGATGAGGCGCGAGCACGAAGAAGGAGCACCGTCAGATGGAGGCTGCGAGGAGAGCCTCGCTTGCTGAGGAGGAGGCGCGTCAGATGAGAGCAGAAGAGTTAGCTGCTGGGGCGTCTAGCTCTAGAACTGTGGAGATAGCGGGAGGCACTGCTGATAGTGTTGTTGATGCTGAGGACACCACTGAGGGTGTCCAGATTACATAGGTAGTGGGTTCTGGGGAACCGGACCCACCAGCTTGCTGATCGTCGGTGCTTTGCACCCAGGTTTGCTTCACCTACCACTCTAGTATTTAAATTTTTTTATGCATTGGGGATAATTGCATGTCTTTTTTTTGGGGGTGGGCTAAATGGAAAGTGAGTGCTAGGGTGAAGTCTGAGTAGCCCAATTCACTATTCTCTTTTGGGGTTTTCTTGCCTATGTTCTTTTTCCTCGAAAGACTGATTACTTTTTCCGTTGAACCGACATGTCTATATCTTGTGTACATAGTTTAATTCTGGAGCATGATGGCTAAAATGATATCCTGATAAAATGGAAAATGATGCATGACTAGGCATAGTAATTGATAAATGTGTGGCTCTAAGCATGACATAGAGGTACACCACTGCATGACCTTAAGTCTAAAATTCGAACTATGTGTCTGATAATTTGGTAGAGTGATGAGATGTCAAGTGAGTGTGAGGAAGATTTGAATAGTCCACTATTTGTACTGATCTAGAACTTGCCTGGTTAGTCCTGCTAAAAGTAAGCTGTAATAGACAATTAGGAAAGGATCATAGGCCATTATTCAATATAGCCCATTTTTAGCGTAAATAAAAAAAAACTCAAATGAAATTTATCCTTCTTTGATCCAAATGATTTGAGCTTAAATAAGACCTTTCTTTCTCACCTCAATAATGTGTTGGCCCTGGTCCGTCCTTGGACATGTGCACCTCAGCTTATGCCAAAAGCATAAGTTGAGGGTGGCTAATGCAGTAAACAAACTTTTTATGGCCCTGACCAACTTTGGATATTGTGTACTTTGACTCATGGCAAAGCCATGAGTTGAGGGTGGCTATTATGAGGAATTCTCTGGAAAGTGGGGTTGAAAGAATAAAGAGAGAGAACGAACAAAAGTAAAGTGACTCAAAAATTAGTTGAAAGAAAAGTAAAAATGAAAATAAATAAATAAAAACAAATATACAAGCAAGAAAAGAAGAGAGACACATACACAAATGAAGAAAAAAGGGAAAATAGCAAGGTGAAAGAATGTGGGAAACTGGGCAAAATAAAATGATAGAAAATGGTATGTTTAGCCGATATGTTAAGGAGGGCAAAAAGTCACTAAAGTATACCTAAATATCCCCTCCCTTCCCCTGAGCCTATGTTACAAGCTAAGAAAGTCCTATCGTGATCCTAAGGGTTGTATAGCGAACTTAAAGCAGTGAAAATAAGGGCAAGCTTATGGCAATAGTTATGAATGAGTGTGAATTTGTTCTAAGAGTGAGTGTTGAAAAGTAATCCTTTTACTCAAACTGAAATAATTGTGTGAAAAATGAGGATTTTGTTTCGAAGTGAGGACACTAGTTGCAGTACCGAAAATATTAGCACGTCGGTGAGAAATNTACCGGAAATATTAGCACGTCGGTGAGAAATTGAAGAGGATAGGTGTTAGTGCATGGTGAGTCTGTGTCATGGTCTGATTCCACATAATTCAAGCCTAATAGTGATAGCATGCATAAATATGATGAGATTAATCGGGATTGATAGCCAAATGATTGCAAAGGATAAAACATGGAGACTATTGTACAAAGATTTTGTAT
>NC_028640.1:21622068-21666402 GCF_001406875.1 Solanum pennellii
AGCAACACACGTAGCCGGACCAAGGTGCGGAGTGAAATTTTCTAGATGCCGGACCAAGGATTTAGAAATACATAACTTATCACTTTGCATGCAAGATACTAGGAAAGAATTGTTATAGTTAGACTTATCAAGTTATGAACCTGTGGGGAACACGTAAACCCTAGTTACTTTGATTAATTGATTAAACTCCAACATTCGAAGCTGTTAGTTGTCTCCTTTTATTTCGCTAGTTATTTTCATTTATTTTGGAATAGAAACCCCCCTTTTTATCATTTTATTCTTTCCAAGGAAGTAATTGACTGAACAATAGTAATAATAGATTGAGGTTAAGTCTAAACTATTTTCCTCATGGGAACGATCCCGACCTCACTAGTTGGGTTATTTACTTGACACGACCGCTTTACTTCTTATTTGAGAAGTAAGTTTGAGCGTATCAGTTATATGGACTAAATCAAGCTCCTCGTGCCTGGTTTCTCAAGCTCAAAACATTTCTCCTATCGCATGGTTATACTTGTTGTTACTCTGACTCATCCTTGTTTGTCCATCATACTCCTTTCTCCACTACCTACCTCTTAGTTTATGTGAACGACATCATCATAACGGGTAGTGATCCCTCTTATATACCCTCATTCACCCAATCTCTTGATCTCGAGTTCTCTTTAAAAGACCTTGGTAATCTCTCATTTTTCTTGGGTATTGAAGTTAGTCGTGTCGGATCTGGGATGCATCTCTCTCAAACTAGCTACATTCGAGATTTACTCACTCGAACAAAAATGACAGATTACAAGCTTTCTCCTTCTCCAGCGGACACCACATTTCAGTTGTCCAAACATGGTGAAACCTTTGATGATCCATCATTATTTAGGAGCGTTGTCGGCGCTCTTCAGTATGTGACCATTACGCGGCCAGAGATCTCCTTCTCGATTAGTCGTGTTTGCCAATACATGCAGAATCCTACATTGGATCATTGGAAAGCCGTGAAACAGATCCTTCGCTATCTCAAAGGCTCCCTTACGCATGGTATCTCCATGACTCCATCCACTTCATCTACTATAAATGTCTACTGTGATGCAGGGTGGGTTGCTGATCCTGATGATCGTCGTTCTCATCAAGGCTTTGCTGTATATTATGGTCCTAATCTAATCAGTTGGTCCTCATGGAAGAAAAAGGTAGTAGCTTGGTCCACCACTAAAGCTGAATATTGTGGCATTGCATTTGCCGCATCACAAGTATCTAGGATAGCTAGTTTGATCAAGGAACTCTGTTGCCTTGTCCTTGTCCTCCAGTGATATTTTGTGATTAACATCAGTGCCATTTATCTCACTGCCAATCCTGTCTTTCATCAAAGGTCGAGGCATATTGAAATTGATTATCACTTTGTTTGCGAAAAAGTTGCTCGTGGCCAGCTTTGTGTTAAATACATTCCTTCCATTGATCAAACTGCTGATGTTTTCACTAAAGCTCTAAGCTCCCCTCGTTATGCTTATATACGATCAAAGCTCACTGTCTCCAACCCCGACATGTGCTTGCCGGGGGGTGTTAGATGACAATAAATCCTTTTTGGCTGGAATGTAGGATTCCTCTATAGATATTATAATAAGTCTTTTATGGAAACTCAAATCCTCTATTGATTAGGATAACTCTTTTCTATTTGTATTCAAACTTTATCATGTACATCATCAACATATATATATATATATAATGGCAGCCTTGGTCACCTGCAGCAGTGACCAAGTTTCTGTCCTCTTCTTACGTTTTAGTTTGGTATCAGAGAGCCAATTTTTTTTTTCTTTCCGCCACCATGGACAACTCCAACCAGTCCATCGCCGCTGCCGTTCAGCCACATTCATCCTCTTCCACACATCTCTCCATAACTGACTCCAACTCCCAAACAATTGCCCTTCCCGGCCTTCCGATAAAACTTGATCGCGAAAATTATTACCTTTGGCAATCTACCGTATATTCTGCCTTTGAAGCCTTTGATTTGGAGGGTCATCTTGATGGAACTAATGCTCCATCCGCCACTATCTTAACCACTACTCAGGGCACCTCTGCATCCACAACAAATCCAGCCTTCACGGCTTGNTATATATATATTATGGCACCCTTGGTCACTGCAGAAAAAGACCAAGTTTTGACCTCTTCTTTTACGTTTTTAATTTCCCACGTGGACACATTACTATATAAAATGTTGCAACATTTATGATGCCCACGTATAAACATATATACCTTACCTTTAAAATACAGTATTAAATAGTGTGGGGGTAAAAGGTCCTTTTTAAAGTTTGGTAGCGTAACAATAATTTCGGCCAAAGTTGAAGTATTTTTCAAAACATTTTCCCTATTTCATTTAGATCTAAATTAGATATTTTTTAATCGTATTTTATTGAATTAATTTTATAAGATTTGAGAACTACAAAAGTAGAGTCACAGTTTAAAAAAGCAAATAGAATAAATTTACAAAATGAAAAAATATGTCTTTTTTTAATTTTAATTTTAATAAATAAATAAACTAATGATTTTATTAGTATATCTATTTGTTGCATTTTATTAGCATATATTTATAATTATTTATAGTGATATCTTTCCAAAAACCAAAAAAATAATAATAATAAAACAAATAATAATAATAATAATAATCATATTATATAGTATATATATATAAAGAAAAACATTAAACCCGACGACGTGGCGCCCTTACAATGCAGAAGTTTCTTTAATTTTTTAATATTTACACAAATAACCTTCCCCTCCTCTCCCTAAACCCTGCATACATGGGTTTTAATACTTCAAATGACGACTATTGCGAATGTGAATAAATCAAACAACACTACTCTTTCCAAACATTGCCTCGCCTCGTATCGACTATTCCAAAAACAAGTCGCCTAATGAAACTTCTCTCAGAAACTGTTGTCTCTGTCTAACCTCTAATCTAAAACAGTGTGTCTTCTCCTAACGGGTGCAAAACTCTTTTTGGCTTCAACTTCTATATAATGACTTTCTCGCTCCATACACCCATATTCACAATCACACCTCTCTGGCTTCCTTCAAAGAAGACACAAATCTTCTTCTTTGATCCACTAATTCTTCTACACATATGGATTATTCACAAATACTTCTTTCAATTACTTAATACCACTTTGTTCGATAGTTTATTAGGGACGCATTTACAAAATGACAGAAATAGGGAACTTTGGTACATGCAGTAATCTAAAAAATTAAGTTGAGTGAAGGCTCATGATCATTATCAGAAACTTTAAAGTCTCTGAAAGTATGGGTGAATACAGATCAGTAATGTCTGATGTTAAAATTACTTTCTCGCGGATAACGGTCATACAAAAACTATAGGATGCATGTGTTCAGATCGCTGTGAATGACTTCCAATTCATTCAACAAAATATGATTCGTTCAAGGCTCAACAACAACACCTTCCTATCAAGTATACTTATTTCACATCATTAATTTGGAGCACATTCATATGTACTTAATATTTTTTCTTTTGAACTTGTTGATGTGGTCGGATGCTTATGTGAAAAGGTGCTAATGAGAGTGTCGGTTTCAAGTTGAAAAAATGCAATATACACATTATTACTAATCTGTAATACATGAATCTCATCTAATTTACACTTATGTTTATTAACCCCAAATAACAAGCATAATAACCGATTTAGTATTGTTTCAACGAAATCTAACATTTTATACACTAATACATTATATTGTATGTTCAGCGCGGACAGGTCTGCCAAAGCAAAAATAACTTTTTGGGAGGAATACGGGGAAGGATTCTACCCCTACTTATTTTATCGAGTCCGAACCGTACATTATTATTGTTACGGCAACAATCGTAAAATAATTCAGAGGTGACTACTATTTGAGATCATATCAGTTTTGTACCCTATTAACATTCCTCATCGTACCATTGAATGTTTTCTATTTTATTATAGGTGAAATTATTTTTTCATCACCGCAACAATCTAAAGACATGTTAATCTTTTAATGTACGACATCACCTTCTTGCTTCAGAAGTTTACAACCACACCTGTTCATATACAAACAATTGAGAGTGCTAATGGAAGAAACATAACAATTGAGGAAGTAATATTTCAAAATCGGATGACTGTTACAGAATTTCTTGATTCGGACAGGAATAACGACATAGAGGTCAATGCCTTATGAACCGTTCATACCTTATGAAAATTAAAACAAATCCACAACCTTCTAATGCAATGTTATGTGATTAATTTTGCCTTCAATTGTGAGCTCAAATCATTGAATTATATAACTTCTTTGATTGGTATTATATGACATGCAACTTATGCAACAAATAAATAGAATCTACAGATGTAATCTACACATGTCACAAGTGCAGGAAAAAGTGTGACTTCCCGTTGGTTAGGTATGAAAATTGTTGAGAAAGTATCAAAGGCTTACTGTTAGACCAATACTAGTAATCTTGACAAATACAGGTATAAAATACACATTAACTTAAAAGACAATGGTGGAAAGATTACCTTAGTCCTTTTTTATGGGGTTGCAGAAAAGTTTCTTGATACTTTTGCTTCTAAGTTAGTTAATACATTGTCCAAAAGTGATACTCATGTACCATCACAAATTGAGAAACTCTGGCGGCAAGGAGTTTGTATTCAAACTAAAATTGATCAACTACAATTTAAAATAGGGGTTGAAAAACTATACCATTGCAAAAGTGTACGTGCCGCATGAAGAATTGAAATAGCAACACCGCCTTACCAAAGAGAATAAGGTGATATCCTATATTCTCATACATTTAACACGTATTTCATTTATGCATACAATATGATCTCCAAATCAATCTGTTGAACATAATCCTGTTTTAACAAGTAGAATGCATTAAAAAATACATGAAACACATAATGAAAGGTATGCGACATTCACACGTGCAGAATGTAGGAGGTTTACACACAGATAAACTAAAAGACTGATGATGAAAGGGAGAGTACTTCCAATTGCAAAATAATAGTTTATGCAAGAAAGTTGAAGAAGCAAAGAAAGCGTATCATAGACAACAACAAAGATAGTGATGAAGACACCAAAAATTTGAAAAAGTAGAGTCTTATAACCTATTTAATATGACCATAATATTATTTTTATAATCAAGTAGTGTTTAGATTGGTTGTTAGGATACTATAGATTTATAATTACAATTCATGATGATTTTGTAGCAAATGTTGTACATGTATGTAATCATAGGGTATTATGTTTCCTCAACTATAACTAAAATCCGCATTACTAAATCCGGGTGCATTTTATATATATTTATTTCTTCTCTCTATTTTTACAAGTCTACCTTTTAATGAGCAAGTTAATTTGTGATATAAACAATTTCTTCAATTGTATTACATTTCTTGTAACTTATGCTACAAGAAATTTCAATATTCAAAATGGTTCCTACAGATGCTTAAAGTGCATATACAATGTCACTTTTCGTTGGTTAGGTAAGTGAACAATAAAGAATGAAGTGATAGCTTAATTTCTAATGAACACTAATATTTTACGCCCGCCTAGCTTTAACATACAAATTAAGGTCAAGGATACTGCTGATTCGATTACTTTGGTCTATGCCCATTTTGATTTTAAAGTTAATATGCTACCTCCAGTTACTCAAGAGGGTGTTAGTTACTCATTCAACTACATTTTAAAAAAATTTAACGTCTAACATATTATAATGATGTATTATATATGTGTCATAAAAAATATGCATTTTTCTACGTACAATTGAATGACAATGCCGCTCTGTTGTCAGTAGTTTCTGGATAGTGATAAATTATCTAAAATAATTTTAATACCTTATCAGAGTAATTTAAAAGAAGAAAAGGGCCCTTACGAATTTGTCTACCAATTAATACATTGAAATATCAAGAATATTTTAGCCTCCTGTTAAAAAAGAAGACTTAAAAAATGAAATTACTTTTTAGTTCCGTTATTCAAGGAATGTTAGGAATTCACAAAGCGAACTTTAACAGTCACAAAGAAGCGTATGTGACTCCACATAAAAAAATTTGATGCGAGCACATACAAAAAAAGTGCGCACTTGAAAAAGGTGAATGTCTTAATTCCTTGTAAATTTATCGAATGAATAAAATTGATAATCGTATGTGACAAGATTAGCTTAGCTTAATTAGTTAGTTAGTTAGTTAGGCACTGTTCATTCAAGTAATTAGTTAGTTAGATAGGAATTTACAATTTTGTATTTTTCCAGAAATTAGTTGAAGTTGTTAGGTCTGTTTGTTCTCTATTAATGTGTATATATACACATCTACATTGTATTAATTGAGCTAAGTTTTTCAATTCTCAATATCATCTTCTTCTCCTCTGATTGTTGGTGAGAGGTCAACCTCCATTAATGGAGGAAGGCAACTGTTTCTAAGCCTACATTACTGGTTTTGTCATGGTATCAGAGCAAGGTTGCTCACACTAGATCTCTTGATCTATTCGTCAATCAATCCATCGATTTCTCCTTCAATCTATCCATCGATTTCTTTTGTTTTTTTGTTTGTTTGTTGCTAATTCATCGTAAATTTGCAAATTGAATTTTTTTCCTTCTGCATCTACACTATTTTTTTTGTTGATGTACTCTCTGTTGATCTCACCATTGTTATTCTGGTTTCAATTTGTTATTATTCACAATCATTTTATCCATGGGTGATGCTTCAGCTGACTTGAATACTAATAACTCTTCAAAATGACCAGATTTCGATAGTCCTTTCTATCTGCATCCCTCTGAAAATGCAGGTTCTACTTTGCTTCCTGCTGTTTTTTATGGAACTAGCTACAAGTCATGGAGACGAGCAGTTCTTAGGGCCTTGTCTGTTAAAAATAAACTGGATTCATTAATGGCAAAATTCTGAAACCAAATCCTACGGATCCATCCTTCATGCAGTGCGAAAGATGCGACGATATGGTGACATCTTGGATCTTAAATTCTCTCTCCCCAGAACTGCGAGATAGCTTTTAGTACGTTAATAATGCCAAGGAACTTTGGGAGGAATCAGAGGATCGTTATGACAAGACTAATGGATGCAAATTATATCAACTGCAGAAGGAAATAAATGACTTGGTGCAGGGCACTTTGGATGTTACTGGTTACTATACTAAGATGAATAAACTATGGGAGGAAATGAATACTATTGATGTTAATTCACAGTGTAGTTGTGTGTGTACTTGTGGAGGAAAAGTAAAAATGCATAAGGCTGAACAAGACAAAAGACTCATACATATTCTGATGGGTCTAAATGAGATGTACACTGTTGTACGGGGAACATTCTCATGATGTCTACTTTGCCTACAATGGCACAGGCATTTGCCATTTTATCACAAGAGGAAAGGCAGAGGGAAATGAAGCCCCTAAATCACATGGTTTTGGAGTCTACCTCACTGAATGTTTCTATGTCACCTCGAAACAATGCAGGGTTCAACACTAATTTAAGTTCTCACAGAGGAAGTACAAGTAGAGGTACTGGTAGTTCCAACAACACTAATACTTTTAGGGGAAACTCTAGCACTGGACACAGATCAATATGTCCTGTGAATACTGCAAACGAACTGGGCACACCAAAGACAAGTGCTACAAACTCCATGGTTATCCAACCAACACAAGGACCCCAAGAGGAAGAGGTAAAGGATTTGCAGCAAATGCGCATACTTCTGAAGGTGATGGAAGCCAATGTGAAGAAAATTTTGAGCATGGAAAACAAGTGCCATTGAATCTGTCCAAAAGCCAGTATAAACAACTACTCAACCTACTTGGAACTCTGCAGGTTGGAAATGGAGCTGATTGCTCAAGCAGTATGTCAAGTGGAGCTGCACGCCTAGCAGGTATAATTGCTTGATATTCTTCTATTAATAAGATAGGTGATTTGTCATGTAAATGTGATAAATTGACTGTTGGCTCTTGGATCATTGATTCAGGGGCATCTCACTATATGACTTACACAAAAGACAATCTCATAAACCTTAAAACTCTGCCTTATCCTTTCTTAATCACCTTACCCAATGGATACAAAGTTAAAGTGGCTGAAATTGGTGATGTTTGTTTGAATTCAACACTAACTCTGTATAAAGTATTGTTTATACCTAGATTCAAGTTCAACTTAATATCAGTTCATTGCTTAGCTGTTCAACTCAAAGGAATAGTTAGTTTTAACAGTGTGTCTTGCTTACTGCACGGCCCTTCTCTGAAGAGTCCACTGGCACTTGGTAAGGCAAAGAATGATTTGTATTTCTTCTGTCCAAAGTGTCACATTTCACCTATAAATGGTAATGTTGTTTTTCATCAAAAGTGTCAACCAATTTCTCTTCTTAACTACTGTAAAAAGGTTTCAGTTGGAAATGAATGTAAAGATTCACCACCAAGTGTAAGATACTCTCATATAATCAATAAAGAAGCTTGTTCTATTGATCATGTTTCATGTTCAGCTATTAATTTTTCTCTCAGTCAAGACAATGAATTCTTATGGAATGCTAGATTAGGACATGTGCCTTTGGTAAAGATGAAGAACATATCTACCATTCCTTTAAATTTTTCCAACAAACAACCTTTCACTTGTACAATTTTTCCAATGGCCAAACAGACTAGAATGCCATTCCCAGAAAGTATCACTGCAACTAGTTCAATATTTGAGTTGTTACATATTGATTTATGGGGACCATATAATGTACCAACACATGATGGATATCACTACTTCTTAACCATGGTGGATGATTACAGTAGAGCAACTTTGACACAACTTCTTAGGTGTAAAAGTAATGCACTTCATACTATAAAAGCCTTCATATCCCTCATAGAAAACAAGTTTCGTACCAGATTGAAAACTATTAGGTCTGATAATGGCCTGGAATTCTCAAGCACTGAGGCAACTTTTTTCTTTCAAGAAAAAGGCATAATACATCAAAAATCATGTCCTTACACACCACAACAAAATGGGGTAGTGGAAAGGAAACACAAGTACCATCTTGAGACAACAAGGGCAATCTTGTTTCAATCAAAAATGCGCATGAGATATTGGGGAGAATGTGTCCTAACTGCCACTTATTTGATCAACAGATTGACTACAAAGCTACTACAAGACAAATCCCCATATGAACTGTTATACCAAAAGAAATCAACCTATTCTTATCTTAGAAATTTTGGTTGTCTTTGTTTTCCAACTACCTTGAAAACCCATAAAGACAAATTTGAACCAAGAAATATACCTCACATCTTCATTAGATATCCTTTCAATACAAAAGGGTACAAGGTCTTAAATTTGGCTACCAAAAGAATTCATGTGTCTAGAGATGTTTTTTTCTATGAAACTATTTTTCGTTTTGTTATTGCTCCTGTTGGTTCCAGTTTTAATTCTGTGTTACAATTTCTTGTACATCATTCTGATAAGTTGCCTTGCATGTCTAGTAAAACAAATACTTTTGTTAATGGTGAAATATTGAATTTTCACACACTGGATGAAGTCACTTATGATCAAGTTCCCATGCCTGAAAATGCACCTATCACTGAACTACAACATCTTCTATAATTGAACCTACAACCATCACTGAACCGACAACATCTCCTATCATTGAACCTACAACATCTCCAATTGAACCAAATGTTCCTGTCCTTGATGATGTACCTTTTGCACCTAGAAGAACAACTAGGTCTTTTCACCCTCCAAGCTACTTAAAAGATTACAATTACTCATTACCCAAGTTACATCTTTCTCCACCCATAAATGATGTTTTTGATTCTCAACACTCACTCACATCATTCACAACTCACCCTGATCATGTATGTTTCTCTACACTATGTCCTGATAGTCAGCAGTTAATTCATAATGTTTCACATGATATTGAACCTACATCTTATGAAGAGGCAATTCTTAATCCAGCCTGGCAAGCAGCAATGACACAGGAATTTGATGCATTGTATGCCAATAATACTTGGGAGTTCGTTAAATTGCCCAAAGGAAAGAATGTTATTGGGTGTAAATGGGTGTATAAGATTAAACACAAGGCAGATGGTAGCATAGAAAGGTTCAAAGCTATACTAGTGGTGAAAGGGTACACTCAACAAGCTGGAATAGACTACAATGAAACTTTTTCACCTGTGGTCAAGATGGACCACAGTCAGAACTCTGATTTCCTTGGCAGTTAAGAAGGGTTGGAACTTGTACCAATTGGAGGTAAATAATGCCTTCCTTCATGGTGATTTGAATGAGGAGGTATAAATGACATTACCCCACGCCTGGCAGTGGACAGTAGTGACATGGTTTGCAAATTGAAGAAGTCATTATATGGTTTAAAACAAGCCAGCAGACAATGGTATGTAAAGCTGGCCAACAGTCTTTGTTCAAAAGGTTACATTCATTCAGACAGTGATTATTCACTGTTTTATAAGAAGAATGGAAACTCTTTAGTGTTTGTGGTTGTATATGTTAATGATATTATCTTGACTAGTACTGATATAAAGGAGATTGATTCTTTGAAAGCTTTCTTACATGAGAAATTCAGAATAAAAGATTTAGGAAGACTGCATTATTTTCTTGGCTTAGAAATATTGTATAGACAGGATGGTGTCCTCATTTCACAGAGAAAGTTCACTCTTGATCTCCTGAAGGAGTTTGATTCTATGCATTATAAGCCTACCACCTCACCATTGGACTCTACTGAGAAACTGAAACTCACAGAAGGCACACTTTTATCAGATCCTACTCACTACAGAAAACTAGTAGGCGAGCTTAATTTTCTTACTAACACAAGGATGGACATAGCATATAGTGTCCAGCACCTTAGTCAAGTCGTGCATTCTCCTAGAGAGCCTCATTTGAAGGCAGCTTATCATGTACTCAGATACCTACAACGTGATCCTACTTTAGGAGTTTTTATCTCTAATAAATTTTATCTCACTATCAATGCTTTTTGTGACTCAGATTGGGCCTCTTGTTCTGATTCAAGGAAGTCTGTGAGTGCTTATTTGGTTCTCATGGGTTAGCCCTATAAGTTGGAAGTCTAAGAAGCAACCCACAGTGTCACTATCATCAGCAGAAGCAGAATACAGAGCTATGAGACAAGTAGTGGGTATGGCTGGAAAGGTTACTTGGTGAAGTGTTTCTTACCTATACATGTTTTTTGTGATAGCCAAGCAGCAGTGCACATTGCTAAGAACCAAGTGTTTCATGAGAGAACTAAACACATAGAGGTTGATTGTCATTTTGTCAGGACAAAGTTGTAGCAAGGACTGATTACACTTCAATATATTCCTACAGATTCACAGTTGGCTGATGTTTTCACTAAAGCCTTAACTGGGGTCAAACATACTAGTTTATTGAACAAGTTGTCTGTAAGTAACTCACCTCCAACTTGAGGGGGGGGTGACAAGATTACCTTAGCTTAATTAGTTAGTTAGTTAGTTAGGCACAGTTCATTCAAGTAATTAGTTAGTTAGTTAGTTAGGAATTTACAGTTTTGTATTTTCCAGATTTTAGTTGAAGTTGTTAGGTCTGTTAGTTCTCTATTAATGTGTATATATACACATCTACACTGTATCGATTGAGCTAAGTTTTTCAATTCTCAATATCATCTTCTTCTCCTCTGATTGTTGGTGAGAGCTCAACCTCCATTAATGGAGGAAGACAACTATTTCCCAACCTACATTGCTGGTTTTGTCAGTATGCACCATCGCTAGTAGTTGCACTTGGTAATAAAAAATATGACCAATTCAACCAATCGTTCGATTCATGTGTAACGTTCTACTTGAAATTCATTACAAAAAAAATGCATGTATATGTCAATTTTGGTTATTATATTCTTTTGTGTACGCTAAATGCTCCTTAAATTCGACTATATGTTCCATCATATAAACTTGCTTGCATCGCTAGGGTAATATAAAATAGATTGGTCTATAACCCACACATAACAACGATAAACTGAATGAATTTAATTGCTTGCAAAAAATAGAAAAAACCAACTTTTCATTTCACTGAAATAAAATAAAAACACTGCTACAGAAATGTAGCATAATTGGAAAATATCGAACCATATGGTCCGTTCCATTAACCAACCATATTAATTTCAAGTCAAACAACATGAGTGTTTACTGCCTTAATGGACTATTAAACACCGACACACCGAAAGGGTGTGTCCTTTCGCACACTTAATCCATGCTGCTTCCAATTGGTATAAAATCACTAAAAAATACTTTCTTCAAAGGTCAATTCAAATATTATCCACCAACTTTGCCTTGATGCATGTTTCGTTTCCATTATTGCAATTCTATACATAATTTTTTCCTTCATTATTAAAAAGATGGACAGATACGGGAGAAGAGGAAATAGAGGTCAAATCTCTGTCCATTACTCTGGCAACTACGTCGGCTAATAATAATTCAACTACAACAACCTGATAAATCAAGAGACACATTGGCCAGAAATCTTACCAACAGAAATTGATAACATAAATTCAACCACATGACATCATCGGAAAGGAGGACAATATGAGGGAGTGGTGTTTACTATGTTGTACACAATATATATGTGAGATCCAAATACAAAGCAATACACTCTGCCTCCATTTACAATAACCACATAGGGGAGTCAAGGTAAAGTTCCACACCATAAACAAATATACTATAAAATGACTGGAAAACACGAGCGATCAACGTGGCCAATCACGCCTATATTACATTCACATGTTCAAAGAGACGAATTAATGCCATACCAAAATAAAGTTACCATTACAAAACATTAAAGTTTAATACCTTTACAACGTGATATTAATAGACAGACTACAATCCATTATACATATTATCTAATTCACCTTTTATAAATAGTAGGTTATCAAACAATCGGGGTTAGCACATACCTGGATATTAGCGGATCATGGGTACAAACATAATAGATTTGATTACAAACACTATTAAGGCAAATTGTGGGTCTACAAATATTCTCACCGACGTTAAGAAACTACAACAACTTCTGCCTCGGTTAGAAAGCCAACACAGGATGTTCTAAAATACGTGAAGAGTCATACATTAACAGCGAACTGCAACTGAAACATAGAGGAATTACTAAATATTAGAAAATTTCTGCCCAAGTATGCACGCTTGAAGCAAAAGCTTACATTAGTTTACAGGAAATACAAAGAAACAAGTGTATATGGTTGTACATATTGTTAAAATCATGGAAAAAGAGATGAAGCAGACAAAAAATCAACCATACAATTTCAACAACAAATACATGATACGTTTCAATTCACACATATATTCCGCCACAGAAGGCCCAAACAGTTTAATTATATACTACTTACTGCATATGAATACATTGAAATGTTCATAAAGGACGTTGAGAAATGATGACACACATTCTCATATCTACCAATCCACTGACTACTTACTTACAAGCGACTACTCTGATGATCGATACTTTTAGTAACAATATTGTCAAAATTACTTTTCGGAGGAACAAGTTAACCCGTAGGATTTCGATTATTGAGGAATATGAAGGCGTCTCAATTCAAAGTCTTCCCAAGATAATCAACAAAAGTGATTATTCACCAGCGTACAAGTACATTTCGAATACCTTGAACAGCGCACATAATACATAGACACCTAATTGTGTAGTGGGTAAGAAACTCCACTATTTGTGCATACATAGTTATACTCACTATCAACAATTTTCTATGGCAGGTGAATACAAGAGAACTTGGAATTTAGGCCCTCCATCGTATAACTGTCAATATCGTGGGGTTATTCTATGGTACGTAGAACTGACAAATAAAAGTACAAATACACAAACGAAATTCGCAATATGTTGCATGGAAGATCGTGTCATCTACCATTGATGACTCAATCACTACCCTACCTTCAATATCTCTTAGGCTCTGAATCTGGGAAAATGGGTATAGACTTCAGGAAAAATATCAGGGTGTACAATTTCATGTTCGCAATTACTTTTGTGGGAGGTTGAGTGGACAGATCAATCAATCGTACAAAAGGTCCTTCTGTATTCAGAGTCAGTGGTCAAAATTATCATCATATTGGCTTTTGATTACGATTATCAGAAATTGGGAAGAAGTCACAATTGGCGCAACTATATATATATATATATATATATATATAGTACTGATCATGAAATGCATAATAGGATGAATATTATAATGCATGAAGAAGTTGAAATAGACATTGTTCAGGAAATATCTCGAATGCTAGACGAGCATAATATTTTGGTAAAATCATTTTGTATGGCAAGAGATAGTGTTAGCGGAAACGTGAAACTAAAGAACAAGGAAGAACAACAATATTTAACGTGGTTCGGATCAAAATGATCCTACGTCCACCAAAGAACAACTGCACCAATATTTATTTCACTATACAAAGAATATAAGTGAAATACTACAAGAGAGAGAACACAATGCCTTAGAAGGTGAGAAGGCAAGTGAAAGGATGATTTGAAAATGAATTAAGAGCTACCTATTTATAGGAATAAATTCATCCTATTGATGTCATCCATGACATCACTATGTGTCAAAATTGTCAAGGTTAAGATAGCAAACCATTTTATGGTTTGCCTAACTTTCACCTACCAAGATACAATCTTTGACTTGTATTTTGTACTAATTATCTTCCTACCAAATATTCATATTAATTCATCTTCCATTTAGTTTGATTCCACAAGAACCAAAACCAACTCTTTCAATCTCCACCTTGGTTTGTGTTCCAAGCATGCGTATAAACAACTCCGGCCAAAACTTCTAAGCTTACTGGGCAATCCCATTGTAAGAAACAAGAAGAATCAAACCTTTGTTGAACATACCAGCTCCACCTAGCAGTTGTTCTCTTAGAGTTGCATCATACTCCCGCCAAGTCCTTGCAGTGTGCAAACTTGGCAAGCGGGACTATTTTGGTCAACATGTCTGCAGCGTTATCGTCTGTGATAACCTTCTCAACCTTGATAGCTCCCTTTTCTACGACATCTCGAATAAAATGAAATCTGACATCAATGTGTTTGGTGCGCTCATGAAATCTTTGATTTTTAATCAAATGAATAGCACTTTGACTATCACATTTTAGAATTGATTTAAGCTGAGCTGAACTCAATTCTGCCACCAAACCTTTCAACCAGATAGCTTTTTTCACTGCCTCCGTTGCTGCCATATATTCTGCCTCTGTTGTAGACAAAGCGACAATCGAGTGTAAAGTCGATTTCCAACTAACGGCACTGCCAACGAGAGTAAAGATGTATCCAGTTGTGGACCTCCTTCGATCAAGATCCCCTGCATAGTCAGAATCAACATAACCGAGAATTGAAATACCTTCACTTTTCCGAAAGGTTAGGCCAACATCAGGAGCTCCTTTGAGATATCTCAATATCCACTTGACAGCTTCCCAATGCCTTTTTCCTGGATTTGCCATGTACTTGCTTACTACACTTACAGATTGGGCAATATCTGGACGTGTGCATACCATAGCATACATAATGCTACCAACTGCACTCGCATAAGGAACCTTTGACATATGCTCCACCTCATCCATAGATTGAGGCATTTGTAACTCTGAAAGCTTGAAATGAGAAGCTAAAGGTGTACTTACAGGCTTGCTCATATCCATATTGAATCTTTCAAGAACTTTTCGGATGTACCTCTTCTGAGAAAGATGTACAACACCATTTTCTCTTGAAATTTCCATTCCAAGGATTTTCTTTGCAACTCCTAGATCCTTCATGTCAAATTCCTTGCTCAACAGTTTCTTCAAAATATTTATCTCTGTGATGTTGTTAGCAGCAATAAGCATATCATCAACATACAACAAAAGATAAATCATAGAGTTACCAGACATCTTCTTGTGATACACACAACTATCAAATGCACTCCTCGAAAATCCATGTGTAGTCATGAATGCATCAAACCTCTTGTACCACTGTCTAGGGGATTGCTTCAAACCATACAAAGACTTCTTCAGTTGGCATACATGGTCTTCTTTTCCTTCAGCTAGGAAACCTTCAGGCTGATCCATATAGATTGTCTCTTCTAGATCACCATGTAAAAAAGCAGTTTTGACATCAAGCTGTTGAAGCTCTAAATCAAATTGTGCAACCAATGCTAGCAGCACGCGAATTGAGCTATGTTTCACGACTGGAGAAAAGATCTCATTGTAGTCAATTCCCTCCTTCTGACTGAAACCCTTTGCAACCAATCTCGCCTTGAACCTAGCAGCTTCCACTTCTGGAATACCTTCTTTCTTTTTGTAGACCCATTTGCATCCAACTGTCCTCATCCCCTTTGGCCTTTTAACTAAGACCCATGTCTCATTTCTGTGAAGAGACTCCATCTCTTCCATCATGGCCAACTGCCATTGTGCAGCATCTTTGCAAGAAGTTGCTTCAATATACGAAGAGGGCTCGAGATCCTTAATCTCTTCTTCTGCAGCTACGAACGCTTGTGCAATCAGATTTTCTTGCTCTATAAGACGTTCCGGTTTCCGTATCCGCCTTTTGTCCCTTCCCTTCGCAATTGTGTATGGTTCATTGGAAGCAAGTTCTTCTGCATCTTTTGACTCATCACTTTGAGTCTCTTGATCCCGTTTCTTGGTAAGCTCCACCGGTAGCTCCACCTGCTCGTTGTTCTCGTTTCTAGATAACTCCATAGAAACTTTACGAGGATCAAGTATAGAGGATTCATCAAAGGTAACATCTCTACTAACTACAAATTTGAGTAAAGACAAACACCATAGTTTGTACCCTTTTACTCCATCAACATACCCTACGAATATGGCCTTTTTAGCCCTTGGTTCAAGCTTACCTTCATTAACATGATAATAAGTTGGACACCCAAATATTCGCAAGTATGAATAGTTAGAGGGTTCACCTGACCAGACCTCATTCGGAGTCTTAAAGTCAATCGCTGATGCTGGAGACCGATTGACAATATGAGAAGCAGTATGAACTGCTTCAGCCCAAAATACTTTGGACATCTTAGCTTGTAAGAGCATACAACGAGCCTTCTCAAGAAGAGTTCTGTTCATTCTCTCGGCAACTCCATTCTGCTGTGGTGTGTGCCTGACCGTCTTATGCCTTGCGATCCCATGAACCTTGCAGAAATCATTGAACTCTTCACTGCAAAACTCCAAGCCATTGTCCGTGCGAAGATACTTGATTTTCCTCTCAATTTGATTTTCAACCAAAATCTTCCACTCTTTAAATGCTTCAAAAGCATCACCTTTTGTCTTCAGGAAACGCACCCAAACCTTTCGTGAAAAATCATCAATGAATGTGAGAAGATACCTCTTTCCTCCCTTTGATGGAAGCTTAGAGGGACCCCATAAATCTGAATGGATGTAGTCTAGCACCCCTCCCGTCTTGTGCTTGCCAGTGCTGAAGCTGACCTTTTTCTGCTTCCCTAAGACGCAGTGCTCACAAAATTCAAGTGTGCTGATCTTCTCACCATTCAAAAGGTTGCGGTTGCTCAACATCTCCAATCCTCGTGCGCTCATATGGCCTAGTCTCATGTGCCATAATTTTGCCTTGTCATCATTAGATAACTGCACTGTAGATGCATTTACAGAGCCAATAATGGTGCTTCCCGCAAGTGTGTAGAGGCCATCCTCCAGCTTGGCCTTCAACATGACTAAAGACCCTTTAGTCACTTTCATAGTTCCTCCTTCACTCATGTACTTATAGCCTTGTTTATCTAAAGTACCCAGGGAGATCAAATTCTTCTTTAGATCAGGAACATGACGGACTTCTGTAATAGTCCTCATGATTCCATCATGGCAGCGAACATGAACTGAACCAATGCCAACTATTTTACAAGTTGCATTATTGCCCATTAATACAGTTCCTCTGCTTGTTTCATAGCTGCTGAACCAATCTTTTCGGAATGTCATATGCAGAGTACAACCAGAGTCTAAGATCCATTTGTTGTCATAGACTCCATTATTGCATGATGTTGTTAGTACATAATCATCATCATTATCATGTACTTTCTCAACAATGGATGCACTCGCCTTTTCTTTGGACTTCGACATAGGGCAATCTCGTTCAAAGTGCCCCTTCTTGTGACAGCCCCAACACTCCGCATTCTTTTTGTTCACACGAGACTTTGATCTGTACTTCGATTTGCTCCTTCCCTTTTGGCTAGTACGACCTCTTACAAAGAGTCCACTAGCTTCGTCACTTTTGTCTCCTTCAAAATGCATCCGCACATCACAAGAGTTTAGTGCTTGCCGCACTTGCTCAAGTTTAATAGGTTGTTTGCTATACATCATTGAATTCTCAATATCACGATATTTTGAAGTCAATGAAAATAGTAAAGAACATGCAAGTGTCTCCTCGTCCTTTTTAATTCCAGCAGTTTGTAAGTCCATCACAAGTTTATTGAACGCATCTAGATGGTCTTGCAACAAAGTACCTGAATCCATCTTAAATGTATGAAGACGCCGTTGTAACAACATCCTTGTTGTCACTGACTGGTCCTGGTAAAGCCCTTCCAGCTTTTCCCATAACTCTTTGGCCGTCTCTTCGGTACTTGTACTCACTTCACAAAGTACGTTAGGTGCAAGGGACAGTTGGATTGCACTCAATGCATCTCCTTCAATCTTTTCTTTGTCGGAATCCGATATCTTATCGGGGTACTTTCCGTCAATAGCATGGATTGAACCTTCCCTCCGCAGTAACGCTATCATCTGGATTTTCCAGATATTGAAGTTGTTGCGCCCACTAAATCTATCAATTTCAAACTTCATGGAACTCATTTTTTTTTTACTTGTTCTTCCTTTTCTACTACAATGTATTTGGAACTACAGAAAACCAAAGTAATCCTTTTCTGATGTGGAAGTTCAGACTGTGCTGCAACCACAGAGCATACTCAGACAGAACCTTGCTCTGATACCAATTGTTAGCGGAAACGTGAAACTAAAGAACAAGGAAGAACAACAATATTTAACGTGGTTCGGATCAAAATGATCCTACGTCCACCAAAGAACAACTGCACCAATATTTATTTCACTATACAAAGAATATAAGTGAAATACTACAAGAGAGAGAACACAATGCCTTAAAAGGTGAGAAGGCAAGTGAAAGGATGATTTGAAAATGAATTAAGAGCTACCTATTTATAGGAATAAATTCATCCTATTGATGTCATCCATGACATCACTATGTGTCAAAATTGTCAAGGTTAAGATAGCAAACCATTTTATGGTTTGCCTAACTTTCACCTACCAAGATACAATCTTTGACTTGTATTTTGTACTAATTATCTTCCTACCAAATATTCATATTAATTCATCTTCCATTTAGTTTGATTCCACAAGAACCAAAACCAACTCTTTCAGATAGATATAGATAAGAACAACAAATAGAGTTTTGCATGCATCTGCTATCAGAACGAATCAACGATGGACGTCAATAAAACATACCAACGACTTCAAAGTAATTGGATTGATCATTAGATGCTAACTTTCAGCGCGATCGATGTTATTGCAAAACACCGCAAGAATGGAATTTAAAGGGTCACCAATTTACACTGAAGTTTCATGTCAATGACATACCCATTAATACACCCATATACATAGGATATATATAGGCTGGAAATAGGACTGGTTTCTGAAACCACAAAACTTACACACGAGAAAACTTGACAATGAAGCAGTTTTATGCATATCGCCTACAACAACGGCTTAATGAGGGCCACACTCTTCTTCAAGCTAGTAAACTACCACAACAGTACATTGTGCATGGTTATATGACAATTGAAAAAGAACGATTTAGATATATACGAAATAATCAACCAAAACTTAAGGTTGATCTTTTTGGTGGCTTGATGAATACAAAGAAAGAGTTTTTAAGATGAAGTTGGCCCAACTAATGCAACATATTAAAAAGGATAAGCCATTTGGGACAGTAATTGAGAGTAAGTTCTGACTATCAAATTCTCTTACATACCTTTCTACTTAATCACACTATTTGCATCATCCAAAAAATGTATTACTATCTCACAATATAGATAAATTTATTAGTGCGAACTAAGACAAGAAAATTACGCCCTCTAATAGTTAGGTGCAAGACCTACTAAATCAGAACTGGGACGAGGGTTAATTACTAAAAAAAAAAACTCATCTAATACATAATATACGATACTCACAGACAAGGTTGAACAACATAACACAAACAAAAAAGAAAAACAAATGAAATTAAGTCGTACTTTAGTGTTTTCATTACAATAAATAAGTGCAGGCTGAATAATACGAAAAGATAGTGGGCCCAACACTTATTAACCAACCAAAATCATCCCCAAAAGCTAAAATTAAATTATCAATCATAATAAACACTAATTCATGGTATCGTTCAACTTATTAAATTCGGTAACAGTGGTATTATGAATAACATGAAATTCTTTGCTATGGACTTTACTTGTCTGAGAAAATTAGAATACTTTGTTAAATAATTTCAAAAGAAACAAACAATATGAAATCAAAACAATACACAGTTCTAGGTTGTGATAAAAATAGTATAAAAATAAGCTCTGCCATGCACGTCAACACTTAACAAAAAATTGTACTAATGTGAATGACCTACATTCAAAGATGACGACAGATTTATAACGTACAATGACATCATACACGTTTGAATTGCCTGAATACATTATTTAGGCCAATAGTATTAACTCATGTATCTATAAATGAGTATATACCTCCACTAATGCTACTACCTAACATGATAATTTCGAGCATTAGGCAAGCATTAAATGGGCAACAATATCCTAACCCTAGATACTAATCATTTTGCAGGTATATATACAATTGAGTTTCAGAAAAGAGGTTTGACACATACAATTGAGTTTCAGAAAAGAGGTTTGAAACATGCACATATATTGCTCTTCCTTCATGAATCACAAAAAAAAAAATCCAACAGCAGAACATATTGATCGACTAATATCAGCTGAAATACTTGCTCTTGAAGAAGACCCAAATGGGTATAATTCAGTCAAGAATTTTATGATACACGGACCTTGTGGAGAATTGAATCCCCACTGCCCCTGTATGAGACATGGGAAGTGCACAAAGCATTTACCTAAGAAATACAATGATCAGCGAAATTTTGATTCAGATGAATTTCCTAGTTATAGGAGCCAAAACACAGGTATTGAAGTGAAGAAAAATGGAGTCAGTTTAGACAATTGATATATTGTTCCATACAACTGGGAACTTGCTTGTGCAATTTAATGCACATATAAATGTTAAAATTTGTAATTACTCAAGGTTGGGAAACTATCTATTCAAGTATGTAAATGAAGGATTTGATAGAGAAACAACAATAATACAATCATTCGAGACCAGAACAGACAACAATGAGATCAAAAAGTATCTGGATTGCAGATACATATCGACTATCGAAGCTTGCTGGAGGATTTTTCAATTTGACAAACATTACAGATAACCAGCATTTGAGTGACTACCATTCCATTTAAATGGACAAAACATCATAATATTTGAAGAATCAAGGCGAGCGAAAAACATATTGAGCATACCATATATTGAAAAAATATATTTACAGAATTGTTTGAAGCAAACAAACTGTACCCCGAAGCAAGAGAGATACCATATTCAGTGTTTCCTACGCATTGGTTATGGAATGGAAAACAAAAAAAAAGGACCAGGAGGCAAAAGTGATGGGCAATTGGTAAAATCTACTTTGCACATCCAGCAAGTGAAGAGCATTTTTATTTGCGTATGCTGCTTAATTTTATCAGAGGGTGCACTTCTTTGAAATAATTAGAAGAATTAATGGAGTAGATCATGAAACCTATGGAGAGCCTTGCTACGCATTAGGATTATTAGATGACAATAAGAAGTGAAATGACTGCTTGGCAGAGACCGCCCAATGGGCAAGTGGAAATGAATTGCAAAATCTCTTCATCACTATACTTAATCACTGCCAAATTTTTAATTCGCGTAAGCTTTGAAAAATAACTATAAAATTTATCATAAGATATCACATCGATGCAAAAAAGAAGAGATTAAGATTGAAAGATCTACAACTAAATGAAAAATAAATAGAAGCGTATAAACTGTTAGAAATTGAGAACATGCTTATAAAATGGGGAAGAAGTTTGAGATACATAAAAGGGATGCCACTACCATAATATATTAATGCACAATGTAGGAAATCACATGATCAATGAACATCTAGACTATGACAACGGCGAACTCAAAAAGATACACGACAAATCATTTACCTAGTTAAGTAGTTGTCAACTACCGACATACAGAGCAATAATATCATCCCTTGATAATGAAGAACATAGATTATTTTTTATACACAGACATGGTGGTACAGGCAAGACATTTCTATAGAATACGATTATTTCAAAGATCAGATTAGAATAATAAAAAAGTCCTCGCATTCACTATTTCAGGTATAGCAGTTAAACTGTTACCGAATGGCATGACTGCTCATTCGCAGTTTCATATTCCGCTAGACGTCACTCCAGAGTCAACATGTGACATAAAATAAGGCATCCAATTAGCGAAACTTCTAAATAAAACCTCTTTGATAATTTGGGATGAAGCACCAATGGCAAAAAAAATATTGTTTTGAAGCATTAGACAAAACCATAAGGAATATTCTCCGAAGTAGGTATTAAAATAGCTTAGACGGGCCTGGGGGACTAACAATCATATGTGGCGGTGATTTTAGACAAATACTACCAGTAATTCCAAAAGGAACAAGAGCAGACATTGTTGATGCATCATTAAACTCTTCATACTTGTGGTCCTACTTTTCTATTTTTGAACTGAAGAAAAATATGCGACGTACTTATGAGAAAGTGAAGGGTTGTGAAGACAAAAAAAAAATAGCAACTTTTGATAGATGGTTATTGGAGATTGGAGATGGATCTGTTTATGCAGATAAAAAAGATGGAACTCATTAAGCTACCACCTGATATATCCATTGCACCATCACACAATCATGTGGAATCAATTGTACATGCAGTAAAGACCCTACTTACTTGAAAGAAAAATCCATATGCACATCAAAAAATGAATGATGCATGATCTGAATGACAAAATTATGCAGATTATACTTGGGGAAGGAAGAACCTATAACAGCTCTGACAATGTGCGCAAAGCAACTGTGAGCACTAATGAGGAAGATATATTGTACCCAACCAAATTCCTGAACAACTTACAATTCTCAGGCACCCCTAATCATGACATACACTTAAAAGTAGGAGGTCCGATTATGCTTATTAGAAATCTAAATCAAATAGAAGGCCTCTGCAACAGTACAAGATTAATGATCACACATCTTGGAAAATGGTCTATTAGTGCTGACATCATATCTGATAAGAACATCGGCACTAGATTCAACATAACCAGAATTATCATGTCTCCAAATGAATCAAAGTGGTCATTCAACCTTGACAGACGTCAACCTCCTTTAGCAACCTTTTATGACATGACAATTAATAAGAATCAAGGACAAACTCTTCAGAGACTATGAGTAACGTATATCAATCTAATGCCGTCAGCTTTTAAAAAAATATAATATACCCTAAAACGTTACTGTGAAATACGTTTATACTAGTTTTGTAAAAATTTTAAAAAAATATATATATTTTGATTAATTACTTTATATATTGACTTAGTTTGATCAAAATCTTAATAATATATTATGACAAATCAGAGTACTCACTCAAAAACAAAAATATTAACCTATGATCAGGAGTGAGCTAATTAAAAAAAGTTACAATTTTCAACGCGGACGAGGACACCGAAGCCCATACATACCTTACAAATGGTATATACAAAGAAATCTTCCAATGTCCAACTCTTATGTGGAAAGACAGGTGTAGATACGGAATTTTTGACTGAACCTAAAATTGTACATCATTTTAGTATTTAAATATTTTGAATTTTTAAAATATTTTGACTCTATCTTATTTTATTATTTTATTTTTAAAATAATATAAAAACTATTAAAATAGAATTACACTTTAAGGTACAGTTTCTTTTTAATTTATTCAAACTTTTAATAGTAAACTACTGATTTAAATACTTTTTATCTAGCTATTTAATTGTTTCTTAGTTAATATTATTTTATATTTTATTTAACAACAAAAAATAAAAAACCTAAACCTACCCACTACTACACTAGCGCACTACCCCGTGTCACTCACACACCTCACACGACATACACCTATATTACCACAACAAAACACACCAAAAAGAAAAAGGTACAAAAAAGAGGAAAAAAAGTACACGTATACACAACCATCAGCCATCAAAAGGGACTATCGGTAGACTACTAAAAAAAACCACAACATTCAAAACTACTTCCCACAGACAACACAACAAAAAACATAAAAAGAAAAAAGACAACACACATTCACATAAAAAATTTATGGGTGTTTTAATCGAGCTTTGATTAAAAATTTTACGATATTTATTTTCTTCATTTTGAAGTATAACTTTGCCTTATTTTTTTAATTTATTTATGGAATTTGACGTAATTCTTTGATAAGTTTTCTTACAATTTGCTTCGTTCATATAATCTAATAGAAATGAAAATTGGGTGGAGTGTTATATATTTATTTAATGCATGATCATAGTTTTAAATGGTGTTTATTTTTATTTATTAAATTTTATTCTTTAGCCGTTATTTCTTAAAATAAACAGGTTGTAATGGTGTTTTGTCTTTTAATAACAGATAGTATTAAATATATAGTATAAAATAATATTAGTATTTACTGTGTACTAATCCTAGTCCTATTAGGATTAGTACTCCTTAATCCTAGTCCTATTAGGATTAGTACTCCTTCCTATATCTCCTATATATATCTCCCATGTATTCCCTTAACACTTCAATACAATCAATATTCCTTCATGGTATCAAGAGCCAGAAAACGTAGATCTTCTTTTCTCTAGGTTTTTTTTTCCCTCTCTTTAGGGCACCGATCGTTCCCTCTCTTCTCTTGGGCGGCGGCAGCCATGACAACCGAGGTGGATCCTCTCGATTCACTTCCTTCTGGCGTTAAACTCCTTCTCAGGCATCTTCATGCCCTGATTCCCGAAAAATTATCAGACATAAATTACCCTACATGGAAAATCACCGTTCTTACAACCCTTGAGGCCAATTACCTTCTCAAATACGTCGATGGAAGCACAGAACCGCCGCCGGCAGTCATCACCGCCACGGACAAATCAGAAAAAACCAATCCGGCCCATGCCGCCTGGAAAGCCGTGGATGGCCAGATCCGATCATGTTTGATTGCGGTCATCTCTCCCACGGTTCAGAAACACGTCCGATCCTACACAACTGCTTCAGCCCTGTGGACGGCCCTCGCAACACGCTATGCATCAATTTCCCACTCTCATATTTTTCAATTGCGTGATCGTCTCCACACAATTACCAAAGGCACGAAAACTATGGCGGAGTATTTAGACGAGGTCTCCACCATCATCACAGCCCTCGACACCGTGAACGAAATCATTCCCGAAAAAGATCTCGTCATGTGCGTCGTTCGGGGGCTCCCATCAGCTTACTCCTCCATTAAACAGGCGGTTCGCATCAGTCCAACGCCCGTTGACCTGGCTACTCTCTCCTCGTGGCTAAAAAGTGAAGAAATCAACGTGGATCTGGAGAGCAAACTTCTTCTCCGAGAAGCCGCTGTTATGGAGCCGGCCACCGCCCTCACCGCAAGCCAGAACTATCGCGGGGGGCGTGGTGGCGGCCGGCAGGGGAGCCGCGGCGGCTACGGCAGAAACAGCGGAGGCCGCGGGCGCGGCGGTCGGCAGGGCAGTCGTCCGCCGTACGACGGTCAGCAGCACGGCAGCAACAACAGCCTGCACTCCTTCGGCAGCGGCGGGCAGTCATCTTCCAGCGGCGGGCAGGGCACTTACGAGCGGGATCGTCCAACTTGTCAAATCTGTCAGAAAACAGGACACACCGCTGTTCGTTGCTGGTTTCGGTATGAGGAGAGCCGAAATAGTGATAACCGTGCCAATTATGCATCTCAAGCCGGCCCTTCCTCTGAATGGCTGTTGGATACTGGGGCCAACATGCACGTTACTTCTGATCTATCCAAGCTTAACGCTCCAAATCCATATCATGGCTCCAATGGTATTACTGTTGGCAACGGTGAGTCCCTTAATATTTCTCACACTGGCACGGGTACCATTAAAACCCCCACCGCTATCTTTCACCTAGGTAACCTTACCCACGTCCCTTCTATTAAATCCAATCTCCTTTCAGTTCACCAATTCACAAAAGACAATAATTGCTCACTCTTGTTCACCTCTAATGATTTTCAGATCCTAGACAATACTACCAAGAGGGTGATTTTTCAGGGCCCCTGTGAGCATGGTCTGTACGTTCTTCCTGGCACAAGTTCGTCTGCCCACCCAGTTTCAGAAAGCGTTCCTGTGGCTCCGGTGGCTCTTTCGGCTGATGGCCACAGTCTGTTGTGGCACAGTCGTCTGGGTCACCCGTCTACTCAAATAATAAATTCTTTAATGTCTCAATTAGGTTTTTCTTCCATTCATGTAAACAATTGTGACTCCTGTTCAATTGCTAAATCTCATAAATTACCTTTTACTTTATCTGAGAAGCGTACAACTGCACCTTTTCAACTTATTCATTCTGACCTATGGGGTCCTACTGCTGTTCCTTCATTTGCTGGTTTTCGCTATTATATTTGTTTTGTGGATGATTTTACAAAATACACTTGGTTGTACCCACTAAAACACAAATCACAGGCATACACCACCTTTGTCACTTTTGAAAAAATGGTCAAAACACAATTCAATTCTCATGTTAAACTTTTTCGAAGTGACAATGGAAAGGAATATGTCAATAACATCTTTGGCCAGTTTCTGCAATCCCTGGGAATTATACATCAAACCTCCTGTCCATACACTCCCGAACAGAATGGGGTGGCTGAGCGTAAGCATCGCCATCTCATTGAAACGGTGGTTACTCTTCTACATCAATCTCATCTCCCTGTCTCCTTTTGGGTAGAAGCTCTAGCCACCGCAAACTACCTCATTAACAGAATGCCCAGTCACACTCTCTCCAACAAATCACCCTATCAACTCCTTTACCAAGAACTTCCCAATTATACCAACCTCCGCGTCTTTGGGTGTCTTGCCTACCCTTGGCTACGCCCTCATATTACTCACAAATTACAACCCCGATCCCGTCCTTGTATTTTTTTGGGCTATCATCCTACCTCCAAGGGTTATCGCTGTCTTGACCCACAAACTCATAAAGTCTACATATCTCGTCATGTCAAATTTGTCGAAAATGAGTTTCCCTACGAGTCTATTTCCTCCTCCACAAATACATCATTCATTGGCGTCCTTCCCCTTTTTCCAACATACTCACAGGGTCCCTCACCACCTTCCCCCACACCTCCACCCACTACCCAACCACCCCTCATCACCCCTTCGACCGTCACCCACAATACACCCGCAACCACCACCCACACTCACAACCAACCCGAACCACCCCATACCCACAACATCTCCAGCCCGATCCGTTTTGGGTCCTTCCCGGCCACCCCCGAATCACCACCGCCCGTGCCACCCCCCAATACTCATCCCATGTTAACCCGTGGCAAAGACGGTATCTTTAAACCCAAAACCTTTCAGGCTACCATACTACCAAATACACCCCTTCCCGATAGTGAACCAACAACCTACTCTGTTGCCTCAAAAAATGCTTATTGGCGTCATGCTATGGATGACGAGTTTAAGGCTTTGACTGATCAGAAAACTTGGGTTCTTGTACCTAAGCCCCATGGGCGGCACCCAGTGGGCTGTAAATGGGTGTACAAAATTAAACACAATGCAGATGGCAGTATTTCCAGGTACAAGGCTCGTTTGGTTGCTAAAGGCTACAATCAGGAGTATGGGCTTGATTACTCCGAGACATTCAGTCCTGTTATTCGGCAGGAAACCATTCGCCTGGTACTGTCACTCGCCGTGCGCAACAATTGGCTCATCAATCAGTTGGATGTTTCCAATGCTTTTCTTCATGGCATGCTTGATGAAACTATCTACATGACGCAACCACCGGGCTATGTTGATCCCCGCTTCCCTCAACATGTTTGCAAACTCCAGAAGTCTCTGTATGGGCTCAAGCAAGCCCCCCGTGCTTGGTACACACGTCTGAAAACGTTCCTCCAGGGACTCGGCTTCACGTGTTGCGTACACGACACGAGTCTGTTTACTCGACATTCAGCACACGGTACAGTCATTCTTCTTGTCTATGTAGATGATATCATTATTACAGGCTCTACTGCAGCTCTCATTCAGGATGTCACTCGAGCTATGCATACTACCTTCAAAATGAAGGACCTTGGCCCGTTACATTATTTTCTGGGAATGGAGGTTTCTCGGACAGGCAGCGGCTTGTTTCTTCATCAGTCAAAATATGCTCGAGATCTGTTGCAGAAAGCTGGACTGGAAAAATGCACCAGTCAACCAACACCGATGGCAGTCTCTTCGTCTACGAATGGAGCCGACACCCCCTTTGCCGATATCACCCACTTCCGCAGCCTCATTGGGGCTCTACAGTATCTGGCCATTACCCGTCCTGACATCCAGTTTGCTGTCAACCGAGTTGCTCAGCGCATGCATCAACCAAGTGAACATGATTACCATTGTCTAAAACGCATTCTCAGGTACATTTTTGGCACTCTTGGTCGTGGTTTACTCATTCGACCCGGGGACTTGGAGCTTCGGGGTTTCTCAGATTCAGATTGGGCGAATGATAAAAATGACAGAAAATCTACATCGGGGTTTCTCGTTTTTTTGGGGCCGAACCTGATCTCCTGGTGTACAAAAAAACAACCCAAGGTCTCTCGGTCCTCGACTGAAGCTGAATACCGCGCCCTTGCTCTTCTTGCTGCTGAGACCATGTGGGTCACATATATTCTTCGCGAACTCCGCGCCACTCACACTGTTCCTGCTCTCTATTGTGACAACAAATCAACCATCTGTGTGGCCAAGAATTCCGTCCTACACACCAGAATGAAGCATGTTGATACCGATTGTCTCTTTGTTCGCGATGAAGTTCAGGCCGGCACCATGACTGTGCAGTATGTACCCACTGAAGAACAACCGGCTGATATTCTCACCAAGCCTCTCCCGAGCCGACAGCACGATTACCTCAGTTCCAAGCTTCCGTTCGCTTCCGCTCAGCTCAGCTTGAGGGGGGATAATAACAGATAGTATTAAATAAATAGTATAAAATAATATTAGTATTTACTGTGTACTAATCCTAGTCCTATTAGGATTAGTACTCCTTAATCCTAGTCCTATTAGGATTAGTACTCCTTCCTATATCTCCTATATATATCTCCCATGTATTCCCTTAACACTTCAATACAATCAATATTCCTTCATCTTTATTTACAAACCAATAATAATAAAGTAGAAATTTATTCGGCTCAAAAAATGATTGTTGTTTTATTTATCAAAAAGGATGAGATTTACTTGTAGCGATTCTTCATTATTCTGTTTGGATTAATAAGAAGTTTTAATACACGTAGGCTTAATTTTAACATTAACTTAACTTTAACAGTAAATAAAAAATAAAAGAATACAACTATCCCAAAATTTTATATTGTATCCTAGAGTTTAAATTTATTTTTTAAAAAAAAATTACAGTATTAGATGAGTATTAGGCATGTTAAAAATGGTTTCAATTAAGAATGTGGTTACACATATTTCTTTGAAACACTTAAAAGAAACTCAAGGATGCGGTGACACACCTTGTTCAAACTATTTTAATAATTATTTTTAAAAAAATTCAAACTAAGAGGTGTAAATTAAGATTATTAGGTGTGATGAACTCGAGAAGGGAAGAGAGTTATGTCTCCAAATGTCAAGATTGAGAATGTGGTTACACATCTAGGTTTAGACTAATAAAAAATCAACAATAAAAAAATAATAATAAAAATGAGTAAACCATGACCTGTAGACTCAATATATTCAAAAATAGTAAAAATAAGTATAATTCAATAAAACGAACTGCTAGAACTACAGGACTCGAGTGATTCCTAATACCTTTCCCTCGGTCAATAGAATTCCTTAACCGAATTTTTGGTTTACAGACCTAAACTAAAGAGTCATTTCCTTTTGATTAGGAGTTAAACAAAAAGGTGACTTGGAACACCATAACTCAATTTCAAGTGGCAACTCTGAAAATAAAATAAATCCTTACTCAATACTGTCACTTAAATTGGAAAAAGCCCTTCCGCCACGTGCGAAAAGAGGGTGTGACAGAAGGTATTTCATAAAATATATGGTTAAGCTTTTCAAAAGTATCATTACGTATAAAAATTACAAAAATAACTTTGCAGAATAACGGGCTTTCACATAACTAGGCATACAAGACAAGAATCACAATGGACATGCATAAAATAGGAAGGCCACTGGACGTAACCACATATTAGGTTCTGAAGATCGCAGACAATCTAGCAAAATAAGGCATCTATAGCAAATACATACCATCAAAGGTAATATGTTAGGTTATTAGAATTTTAATATTAATATTTAACATATCAAATTGCTTTATTTTGGAGTTATAAGAATGACTGCTGGTAGGCATTTGTGTCTTAAACTACCAATTTAATCATGTTATTCATCTTTGACTTGGTAGCCATGTAATGTCATTACTTTTGGCTTTATTGGCTGAATTCATTGTGTGATAAAAACATTCCAATAAATAAGGAATGGATAATTTCTACATCATCAATTAACATTGGTTATCCATCACTTTATTTCATTCTTAATTCCTCCATTACTCTTTGTAACCTATGTAACCCCTATTGTAACCTATGTAACCTATGAAACTCTTAAGGCCATTATCTTCACTATTTACTACCTCCATTATCTTCCTATTCATTGTTAGGTAGACTTCTTGTACTATAAATAGTGGTGGTCTTCATTTGGTTTAGTATACACAATACACAAGAGAAAAAACATAGAGTGAAAGTGTTAGTCTAAAAGAGAGTTCTTATTAGTTGAAGGGAGGTGTTCTTTTTTGTGGAGCTTTGGACTCAACTCTTGTCCAGAGTTGCTGAGTTATAATTTGTGAAGGTTGTTGTATCCTCGAGAAGACAAGTCAAAGAGGACTACTACTGGACCGGTGAAAAAATTTGTTGCCATGAGACTTGAATCTCCTTAAAGAGAGCGAGATATCCGTGCCTCAGCCTTGAAGAGATTTATTTTCTTCATTTTTTATTTTCAATTGTAATCTTATATTTTCGTTATCTAGTAAGTTTTTCACTAACAATTTTAAGGATATTCAAGATAGCTACAATTGAAAAAACCGTGGATGTCAAGATAGAAGATCTTAACAAGCCATTTCGGTTCACAGGTAACCATTTCAAGAGATGGAAGGGTAAAGTACTTTTCTACTTAAGTCTTCTCAATGTTTCTTATGCATTAACCGAGAAGAATCCAAATAAAGAAGACATCACCACTATGAATGATGATGAAACTATTTCTTATCTAGAGAAAGTGAAAAAGTACAATGATGATTCCTATAAGTGTCGGTATTATCTTCTTAATTGTCTATATGATAATTTTTATGATTATTATGATAGAACTTACTCTAGTGCAAAGAAAATTCGGAAGGCATTGCAGAATAAGTATGAAACTGAAGAGGCTGGGGCTCAAAAAATATGCAGCTAGTAGATTTTTTCATTTTCAAATGGTGGACAACATATCAGTGGTAGATCAAGCTCAAGACTTCATCATGATTGTTGGAGATCTTAGGTTCGAAGAGGTTAAAATTGGAGATAACCTTATTGTTTGTGACATAGTGAATAAACTTCCACCTTCTTGGAAGGAATTTCAAAAACTATGCGTCACAAACAAAAGGAACCTCTCTTGAAACCTTGATAATGAAAATCGCATGGATGAAGAAGCAAGGGACCAAGATGCACTTTTACAAACAGAAGAGAACAACATCACATTGAAGGTAAATTTATTTACGTCGAATAATGTTATTCCTGAAACTCACAAAAATACTTCTTTAAAGCCTAAGAAGAAAAAATTCAAGAAAAATTATTGTAGATCTCCCAAGAAAAAATAATGGTGAAAGTCACCAAGCACAAAATCAACAAGTTCAAAAAAAGGGACCATGTTTTTTTTGTGGCAAGAGTGGGCATATTGCTCGATTTTGCATATTCCAGTAATTGGTCCTAATCCTCAGGCAAATGATACCGAAAAACCTTTTATGGCGGTGATTACCGATATAAACATGGTTGAGAATGTTGATGGATGGTGGGCTGATTCTGGTGCAAACCGTCATGTCTGTTATGAAAAAGTCTGGTTTAAAAAATATACTCATGTTGAGGAGCCCAAAACCATCATGCTTGGTGATGCTCACACTACCCAAGTGCTTGAAAAAGGAGATGCTGAATTGTGTTTTACTTCTGGAAGGATAATAACATTGAAAGATGAACTTTATACTCCTTCTATGAGAAATTTAATGTCTAGTTTTCTTCTTAATAAAGCAGGCTTTAAACAGATTATTGAATCTGATCAATATGTATTAGTCAAGAAGGGTACTTTTGTGGGTAAGGGGTATGCATGTTATGGGATGTTTAAGTGAATGTTGAAATAAATAAAATTTCTACTTCTGTTTATATGCTTTCTTCTACCAATTTTTGGCATGCTCGTTTGTGTCATATTAATGATCGTTATGTTGGAATCATGAGTAGTTTAGGATTAATCCCAATGGTTAAAAATAATTTTGAAAAGCATGAGGCTTGTAGTAAAGCCAAGATCACTAAAACCCCTCATTTTCAAGTTGAAAGAAAAACTGATTTGTTAGAATTAGTTCATACTGATATTTGTGAACTTGGTGGAATTCTAACTCGTGGAGGTAATAGATATTTTATCACATTCATTGATGATTTTTCTAAGTTTACATATGTTTACTTGGTGAAAAATAAAAGTGATGCTTTTAAAAAATTTAAAACTTATCTCCATGAAGTTTAAAATTAGTTTGGTAGAAAAATAAAAAGAATTAGAAGTGATAAAGGCCGTAAATATGATTCAAATGAGTTTAATTATTTTGTTAGATCATTGGGAGTAATTCATGAAACTACTCCTCCTTACTCTCCTTCATCTAATGGAGTAGCAGAAAGGAAAAACAGAACTTTGATTAAATTGACTAATGCCATGCTTATTGAGTCACATTCACCTTGAATTTTTGGGGTGAAGCTATTTTAACTGCTTGTTATGTGTTGAATCGTGTGCCTCATAAAAGTCAAAACTGGCACCTTTTGAATTGTGGAAAGGTTACAAGTCAAGTTTGGAATATCTAAGAGTTTGAGGTTGTCTAGCCTTTGTGAGGCTAATGGATCCCAAGATTACAAAGTTGGGTAAGAAAGTTACTACTTGTGTTTTTTTTTGTTATGCTTCAAATAGTACAGCCTAGAGATTTTTTAATCTTGAAGATAATATTGTAATAAAATATGGTGATGTTATTTTTCATGAAAATAAATTTCCTTTTGATACTAAAAATAGTGGGGGTCAAAGGATTGAACAAAATATTTTGTCACTACCTAGTTCTTCTACTTCAACTTTGAAAAATAAAGAAGTTGGTGATTTTGAGTTAACAAGAAGTAAAAGAGCTAGAGTAGAAAAATATTTTGGTCTTGATTTTTATGTTTTTAATATTGAAAGTGACCCTCTAACTTGAAAGAAGCATTATCTCCACATGGTTCTATTTTTTGTAAAGATGTTGTAAATGATGAAATGGAATCTCTAATTTCTAATAAAACTTGGAAGTTAGTTGATTTACCACCGGTTTGTAAAACAATTGGTTGCAAATGGGTCTTAAGGAAAAAGTTGAAACCGGATGGTTCTATTGATAAATACAAGACTAGGCTAGTTGCAAAAGGTTTTAAACAACTAGAAGACCTAGAATATTTTGATACTTTTTCTCCGGTAACAAGAATTATATCAATTAGACTTTTAGTTGTTATGGCTGCAAATTTTGATTTGCAAATTCATCAAATAGATGTAAAAACTGCTTTTCTAAATGGAGACCTAAATGAAGATATTTATATGGATCAACCCGAGTGTTCTATTGAAGCAGGCCAAGAAAGCAAAGTATGTAAACTTACTAAATCCCTATATGGCTTGAAACAGGCACCAAAGCAATGGCATGAAAAGTTTGATTCCTACATGATTGAAAATGATTTAAAAATAAATGAGTGTGATAAGTGCATTTATCATAAGTCTTGGAATAATTCACATGTGATCATTTGCCTATATGTTGATGATTTGTTGATCTTTGGCTCTAACATGAATGTTATTGATGAAGCTAAAAATGTTCTTAGAAGCCATTTTGATATGAAAGATCTTGGTGAGGCAAATTTTATTCTTGAAATAAAAATAACAAGAACATGTGAGGGAATTTTTCTTGACCAGTCACATTATGTTGAGAAAATTTTGAAAAAATTTATCTTTCAAGATTGCAAGCATGTTGCTACTCCTTTTGATTCAAGTGTTCACTTATATCCTGTTGAAAGTGAAAATGACGTAATAAATCAAAAGAAATATTCTAATATAATCGAAAGTTTGAGATATGTGACTAAAAGCACTAGGCCTGATATTGCATATGCAGTAGGAGTACTTGGCAGGTTTACAAGCAAGCCAGGTAATTGAAGGCTTTTGTGATGCAAATTGGAACACTTTGTCAGGTAATTCCTGTTCTACCACTGGTTATGTCTTTACTTTAGGTGGTGGTGCTGTTTGTTGGAGATCAAAAAAGCAAAATATAATTGCTAACTCTACCATGGAGGCTGAAATAATTGTTTTAGCTTCAGCTAGTGAGGAAACGAATTGGTTAAGAGATTTATTGTTTCAAATTCCTTATTTTGAAAAATCAATTCCTTCTATTTTAATTCATTGTGATAGCACTGCTGCAATTGGTAGATTTCAAAATCGTTATTACAACGACAAATCCAGACCTATAAGGAGGAAACACAGTAATGTAAGATCATATTTGATAAATGGTACCATTAATGTTGATCATGACAAATCTTGTGATAATCTTGCAGATCCTCTTACTAAGGCCTTAACAAAAGAAAAGGTCTGGAGAATATCGAGGGGGATGGATTGAAGCCTATAAATCCTTGAGTCATATATGAGGAAACCCAACCTGGGGACTAGAGATTCTATAACCAGGTTCAAAGGGAAAACTAATCATATGATGACTTGTTGTGAAAAATGCACTATGTTTTTATTCCCTCCCTATGATGTGAGTGCATTGTTTCCTATAGTTTGTGAAGGTTGAGTTGATAAAACTCTTAATGAATATTTGTAGCCCGTATGGGTGGAGTTTTAATCTTGCAGGAGCACTTTCGATAAATTTCACATATGTGATGTGTGGAAGTATATCGCTTCCTATGAGAATGGGGCTTTTTCTCAAATACACTCATGAAATCGGGATAGCACATGGTCATAACGTGTTGGCTGTTACTCATGTCAACACCTTGATTATTATGTGTGAGCAGTGATATTTTATTTCTCTTAATCAGTCATAGTTCAAGTCTGAGATCACTACGACTCTGGAGTATAATTTACTATTTCACTAAGTGGAGGTTCAATGCAGAGCACACCTTCATTATGCATAGTATTCTTCCTTCAACTTATATACTCTTATCTAAATATTAAAATAAGTGGGTGATTGTTAGATTATTAGCATTTTAATATTGATAGTTTACATATTAAATTGCTTTATTTTGGAGTTATAAGAATGACCGTTGGTAGGCAGTTGTGTCTTAAACTATCAATTTGATCATGCTATTCATCTTTGACTTGGTAGCCATGTAATGTCATTACTTTTGGTTTTATTGGCTAAATTCATTGTAAGATAAAAACATTCCAATAAACATTGAAATGGATAACTTCTACATCATCCATTAGCATTGGTTATCCATCACTTTATTTCATTCTTAATTTCTCCATTACTCTTTGTAACCTATGTAACATATGTAACTCCTATTGTAACATATGTAACCTATGAAACTCCTAATGTAACCTATGTAACCTATGAAACTCCTAAGGCCATTATCATCACTATTTACTACCTCCATTATCTTCCTATTCATTGCTAGGTAGACTTCTTATAGTATAAATAGTGGTGGTCTTCATTTGGTTTGGTACACACAATACACAAGAGAAAAAACATAGAATGAAAGTGTTTAGTCTAAAAGAGAGTTCTTATTAGTTGAAGGGAGGTGTTCTTTTTTGTGGAGCTTTGGACTCAACTCTTGTCCAGAGTTGTTGAGTTATAATTTGTGAAGGCTGTTGTATCCTGGTGGGGACAAGTCAAAGAGGACTATTGTTGGACTGGTGAAAACATTTGCTGCAGTGGACTTGAATCTCCTTAAATAGAGCGAGATATCCGCGCCTCAGCCTTGAAGAAATTTATTTTCTTCATTTTTTATTTTTAATTGTAATTTTATATTTTTGTTATCTAGTAAGTTTTTCACTAACATAATCTAAAGACAATGACATTGCCAGCGTCGTAATATAAAATAGGTCCAAACATATATCGAAGTTAGGATAAGCACTTTGCAGGGAATACTTATACAATTTAATGTGTATGCATTATTACATGGTCTGCAAATTAATTTAGATCATATTACTACAGGGATCACAAACACAACACACACTCCACTTTATATAAATACACACACAATATTACTACAGGGATCACAAATTCACAATACACATCAACGAAAAAAATAATACCCAAAGTTGGAAAATTTCACACGCACAGAATACGACACCAACGGAAAAAAAAAATTATTCGTGTATTCAAGTTCGTCACTTCTTAAAGTTAATTAGCTATGATTAACTTTGGAAATCAGTATTTTGTGGAGAATTAAGTTTTACGAAAAGATAATTCTAATTTCTTATATAATTCAATGAATTTTTTGTTCGAAACTTGATTATGAAGTATCTAAAATTGCATGTATTGTCATATACCATTATTTATGATGCATATCATTTTTTTTAATTGTAAGACTTGTAAATAAGAAAGACACAAACGTAGTTAATTTTTTTAAAAAAACTTAATTGATTAGTTGATTTATAAAAACTTTATAAAACATGTATAATTTTAATTTATTTATTTTAAAATAATACGTAAAAAATAATACTAATAAATTTGTTAGGAAAAGAAGAAGAAAACAAAATTAAATTAAAAAGAGTAAAGGTAAAAAGAAAAAATAACGTACAAGAATGTCAAAAAATTAAATACAAGGGGAAAAAAACTATTTTTATTTCTTTCCAAAAAAAGCAAAAGGAAATAAAAAACGTGCCAAAAACAAAAAAAAAATGAAGCAGAAGTGAAGGCCTCAAAAATAATGAAAAAGAAAAGTAAAGGAAACGTAACAAAAAATAATAGTAACAAAGAAAAGGTAANGGGGGGGGGGAGGGAGGGGGAGCATAAACTTAAATCAATTTTTTTAAATAAAAAGTGAGAAGAAGAGAAACATTCTGTTAAAAAATAAATAAAAAAAGGTAAGAAGAAAGAGAAACAGAATGTTGAAAAAAATAATTAAATAAAAATTTTCAAGAAATTGGTCTAGAGCTCTTTAACATTTTCTTTCTAAAACTAATTCTAAATCTCATAAAATTCTACCACCTGTTATAATCCAACACATTTTTTTTAAATCTTACTACGAAAATAATACTAAAGTTATTCGAATTCTAAAATTATAAACAAGACAGAGGGTAAAAATAAATCAAAAAAAGCGGGATATAAGTAAATGTATTAAATTAATAAGTACGGTATATTAAAGATTAAGTCAAGCCAGATATAAGTGAATAAAGCAATTGTGCTAAAATCACGAAATTTGAGGGCTGTTTGACACCTTTCCTCGTCAGCAGAATTCCTTACCTACATTTTCTACTTTGCAGACCAATAAAGTAAAGAGTTAAATTTATTTTTATTAGAAATTTAAATAAGATGACTTGAAACATCAAAATTCAATTTCAAGTGATGACTCTATTGAATAAAATAATTTATTTTCAAAATGTCACTTAAATTGAAAAAAACTTATTTTTTAAAACATTCGTTATTTTGGGGAAAACAGGGATATGACACTTCCTTTTAACGTAACTCAAAGTTATATTTTGAAATTCTCACATTATTTCAAGTAAACATTTATATGAATTGAAATAATTTAACTAATTCAAACTATAGAAGAAAAATCTTGGACATTCTGAGTGCAATTTGTAAAAGTACTTATTTTCTATGAAATAAATTTCTATCATATTCATGAAAAATTATGTCATTTCAATGATGAAAATTTTAAAATAAAAATAATTATGGAAAAGGGCCTATAATATCCTTGAATTATTTGAAATGGTACAAAGTTATTCTTCATCCACCTATTGGCTCCAAAATATCCTTCCCACCCACCTATTGGCTCCAAAATACCCTTCTCACCCACCTATTGGCTCCAAAATACCCTTTTCACCCACCTATTGACTCCAAAATACCCTTGTCATCCACCTTTGGGTTCAAAATTGACCACTTATTTAATGATTTTAAATTTAAACTATTTATATATTTTTTTAAATATGTGACACTCAACTATTTGTTATAATTTAAGTTATTGGTATAATTTATAAATTGATCTACTACACACTCATTTCTAATTAAACCCCGCCAAATTAATAAACCTGTCACATTACTAATGCAACAACAGGAAAGCTACTGCCAATAAGTGTTTTTAAAAATTAGAGGCGAAAATATCTATAGAAGTAAATTATCATACATTCAAGTGTCTAAATAAAAACTACCGGTAAACTTAAAAGTCTGACTATGTTCATCTTAATTATTCTTTCGTCTCAATTATATGATGTTATTTTATAGATAATTTTTTTTAAAAATTATATATTAAAGGTTTTAAAACAATTCATAAATATATATAAAATTATATTAAAAAAAGTGCATAAATTAATTTGGGATGTACTACTTTACTTTTCATCATAAATTTCGAATTCAAGTTTAAAAGAAAATCCTAGTGAAAGTGTCCTCCTAAATAAGCAGCTCAACTTAAATTTAATTGGGGTTTCAATTCGTACTCGGATAATTTTGGATGTCATTTTTAGGAATCTATAATTTTGTCTTGTTTTAATAGTATTTATAGCGATTGTGATATAATAATTGGTTTATTAATTCGGTGGAGTTTAGTTAGTAATGAGTGGGTAGTGGGTTGGTTCAAAAATTATATTAATAAATTAAATTAGTGCCAAGTTTTTTAAAAAATATTTAAACAATTTAATTTTAGAACTGTTAAATAAGTGGCTAATTTTGAACCCATAGGTGAATGACAAGGGTATTTTTGAGCCAATAGGTGGACGAGAAAGACATTTTTGAGCAATAAGTGGATGGAGGATAATTTTATACCATTTTCAATACTTCGAAGATATTTTATGTCCTTTTCCAAAAAAAAATATATGACAATTCACAAGGAGATTACAATTAGTTGGATGACATATATTAACAAATAATCTTTCTTGAATTGTACTTCGAAAGAATAATTGGCAAACTCAATTAATTTCAAGTTCTCTTGTTTTTTTTTCTTCAATTGTGTGTCTAGCAAGGTGAGAACTTAGTCATACTTCAATCTTCGTTTCTTTGCTTCAAAAGAAGCAAACATCACATCTTTTTTATCATGTATTCACATTCATTCGATATACATTTACTGCACATAAAATTTATAATAAGTTTAAAACACTAAAAAATTGTACATAACGTAATATTAATATATATTTTAGCCGAATATCACATAAAATTCATAATAAGTTTAAGACACTCAAAAAGAATTATGCATAATTAATAAAACAATAACATAATCTTAATATATACTTTTAACCAAATATCACCCCACAAAAAATGACAACTTGTTTCTCAAAGGAACAATAAGTAAAAGAAATTTAATTAGTTGTATGGAGAATATGCTTAGGAAAATAGTAAGGATGAACGGAGTTTAAATAGCTGTTAGATAATAAATATAATCATTAATATTGTAATTATTAAAAAATTTAAATATAATCATTATATTGAAATTATTTTTAAAAAATAGTGAAAGTTTGCAACTATATTAAAATAAAAAAGTAATGCGTTTGTAATTAGTGCTAACTAGTACATTGTACTTGAGCGTTATATTAATTTTTAATTATTTTAATTTCAGAAAATATCAAATAGTTTAAATATTCGGAAAATGACCTAAAATATCCTCAAAGTATTAGAAATGGTACAAAATTACCCTCCACTCCAAAATACCCTTTCCACCCACCTATTCGATCCAAAATACCCTTGTTATCCACCTATTGGTTTAAAATTGACCACTTATTTAACGATTTTATGTTTAAACTATTAAAATATTTTTTAAAATATGTGGCACTCAACTATTTGTTATAATTTAACTGAGACGTTGTTTAGAGATATTTGCTGTATTTCTCTTTTTGTAACAAAAAGTAGCAAGTTTTAACACAAATATTCTATATTCGTGAGAGTAAATCAATTTTGGCTCTTCAAAAATAATTTTAAATATTTTGAATTAATTACTTAAAATTGGTTAAAATAGAGCATCTTGATTAATTAACTAACAAAATAAAAATATTTAAGATTTTGCTAGTTAACTTCATTGCTAATTAATGCTATAATAGTAATACTGTTGGAATTAGAAATTTAAATAACGAGAGTTTCAATGATAGGGATGAATTAAAGGAAAAATTACGTGAAGGACTAATATTTATGTTATATTATGTTCATAGCTCTAGTTTTTCAGATATTTATTTTGCTATTTGGTTCTTAACTGCATATATTTAAAATTTGTGTATAATTTGATCGTGAATTTATAAATCAAGACTGTATATGTAAACCCTGACTATACGTATATAATTAGTTGATATATTTGATTTTAATAAAAATTTATAATAATTATCATGTTTGTATATTAGCAAGCGAAATATATAAACGAGTTTTTAAATTTTTTTATGACAAGCGAAATAATAAAACAGAATAAATTACAGCGTTTGTATATTGGCAAACAAAATATATAACTGAATTTCTGAAAATTTTCTATGCCAAGCAAAATACACAAATAGAGTTTTGAAAATTCTTAAATATATAAATACATAACTTGTATATATTTATCATGTTTGTATTTTGGAAGCAAAATATACAAACAAAAATACTAACAACAGATAAAACTATATCTACAAAATGTTATAAAAAAATAGGTCTAATCCATCGGTGGCCATCTAAACCTGATACAAATTTTCACTTAGACATTTTAATTATATTTTGTTCATTTTAGACACTTCATGTCATGTCCCGTTATAGCTTTTTGATTTTTTTTGACAATCAGCCAAATGTGTAAGGTGTGTGTAACACACTCACCGATGACATGTCAAAGTAATGAATTAAATAAAGACATGTGGCATATATGTTAAAAATAATTTTTAATTAATGAATTTTGTATTTTTAAAAAAACGAGCAATCACTCAATTGACATTTGTCATTTTTAAAGGCTAAATAATTTTTTACAAAATCATATATCATCTTCTCCAAACTCCTCCCCTTCCCACCCACCCATCCACCCCCGATTTCCAACCACTTTCCCACCACCAGATCCCTAAAACCCCTCCCCCCCCATCCAAACCATCTTCCCCATCAGGGCCAGCACCCGAACTCCCTCCTCTACTCCATCCAAATCGTTCTCTCGATGAAATTCTTTTTTTTTTTAAGTTTATGATTAGTTCTTCACTTAAGATGCAAAACTTTCTTGTTTAATCTTTTTCAATTGTTTTTCTCTACTATTTCTATGTTTTTTCATAAATCAAAAATAATTATGTTTGATATACTATAATGTTGGTTGTTTTTGTTTTAACTGATTAACATTAACAGATCTACTTTTCCATGAAAGAAGTTTATGTTTACGGAGATGATGCTTACAAAATGGGTAAAAGGACGAAAAAAATAAAATAAAAATGAATAAGCTTATTACGCGCTGATAGTGAGTGTATCTCACTCTCTATGTCATGTCAGCAAAAAGTGTCAAATTGACACAACGAGGCATGACATGGGTGTCTAGAATGAACAAAACTTAGTTAAGTTGTCTAAGTGAAAATTTGTGTCATGTTTAGAAGGTCAGCGATGGGTTAGGCCTAAAAAAATATGTAGTTGTGGAGCTCTAATGGTTGTAGTCATTAACTCCCTTGAACCTTATGCTTCTGCCTCGGATGCTAAAGTCAAAACATCTGTAGGTGATACGTAGGGTGGGTGGTATTGGTTGGCCAATTTTTTTAATTGTGCGCGGTCCGGCTTAAAGCTATAAAATTTATTATTATTTTTAAAGGTTATAGTGCAGTAGAATGATAAATACTTTTGTATTTTATATCAGAGATCTAAAATTTAACTCGTGAGAATAAATTAGACACCTTTAATTAATAATAACTCACATTTTTTAATAAAATTTTCTAGCGCAAATTAAAATTAATCACACATCAAAATGATATATCAAAAACCAAAAAAATAAAATAAATGGGACCAATACCAATATACCATCAATTTGCCCAGGGAGGGGTAGAAACTAGCAAGTTAGGCATCCATATTTTAACCCCTAGTGTTTGTTATACGTTTTAATATTTGGTCCCCATTTTTCATCAATTTTCAGTATCTTTGAACAAATTGAGTGTCCTTTATTGACTCTTAACAAACCTTAATTTTCCTATTAATAACATTTTTTATTACTTTTATTTAGCTAATCGATCTATATACTTAGACATAAATAAGACAATATAAGTTGATTAATTTTATTTTTGTTTCAATTTCTCAACTTATACATTTGAAACAACTCATATTATCATATCAATTTTTTTTCGTAACGGTGAGACAAAAATGATATTTATTTCTTTTAATTAGGGATTTTAATTTTAAATTTTAAAATAAAACAATTCAAGTAAAGAGCATAGATAGAATCAAAATTCAAACTTATGAATTTAATATTCTACCCTTTTTAATTAAGATTGTCTATTTTCTGTTTAACTACTTTTTAATTTTTAACTTTTTTAATGTTATTTTTAAAATTATAAAATTATATGATTTTTTTGTATTTTTGATTTGAAAAATCACAAGATTTAAAAGTATTGTTGAACTTTTAATTTCGTGTCAAGTCAATACAAAACAAATAATTATTGAAACAAATGAAGTAATAACTTATACATGTTAAATAAATTTCTTAAAATAAATACATAATTTAACCAACAACTATTAAATTTCAATAAATTCATATACTTTGATTTGTATCTAACTCAACCCTAACAAAAAGTATTTTCCTTTGCATATATTTAAATTAGTCGAAATACGAATACATAATACAAGGATACCGTTTGTTGAAAACGAGAATAATAAGCTAGAGAGATAAACGCGCAAAAACAAACGGAGCCAAAGGTAAATAGGCAGCGGAATTATACATTTCAGTGGGTGTTTTTCTTTTTGGGTGGTTAATTGTTTTACTAGGAAATATAATAAAAGAATATATGCGAAAACTAGACAATGTTCAAAGTAGTATTCACATATGTAAAAAGTGGCTCTGTCTCCTTTTCAAAGAATTATGTTTCTTTTCTCTTGACTTGAGTATTCATTATTATTAATATATAGTATAAGTATTAATTTTGAAATTGTTATAAGTGATTGAGTTGGTTGATTCAGTCATCCTATAAATTAGGGATTTAATTAGGGCTTTATGGGTTTTTTTTAATCGAATTTGTCATAGAGGATTGCCTAGTACGATTCATCTTTCTTGTAATTTTTAGGTTATTATTTGGGAGAAAAATCTACCTAGTAGTACGATTCATCTTTCTTGTAATTTTTAGGTTATTATTTGGGAGAAAAATCTACCTAGTGCACGCACAAAAATAACAATAGTGGGTTCTCTCGTCAATTTAATTTTTTTTAAATGGATGTTTCAAGATTTATAATTTAAACTTAAGGTGTGTTTGGTATGAAGAAAAATATTTTTTGGAAAATATTTTTAAATTTTCTCATGTTTGGTTGAGCTATATGCTGGAAAATATTGTTCAAATCAACTAATTTTCTCAAATTTAAAATGATTTCCCTTCAAAAATTAAGAAAACATTTTCCAATTCTTTTCTTTGAATTTAAATTACAATGGTTTTGTTGAAAAATCATTTACATATTTGAAAAAATACATTTAAAGCTTACTTTTACCCCACCCTCACCCCAACCCCTTCTCCCGCCAGCC